>NW_010271405.1:68644-101166 GCF_000690775.1 Eurypyga helias
AGTTGGGCTTGTTCAGCCTGGAGAAGAGAAGGCTCCGGGGAGACCTTATAGCACCTTCCAGTGCCTGAAGGGGCCAACAAGGAAGCTGGGGGGGACTTTTTACAAAGGCCTGTAGTGACAGGACAAAGGGCAGTAGCTTTAAATTGAAAGTGGGGAGGTTGAGATTGGACGTCAGGCGTAAGTTCTTCATGGACAATGTGCTGAGGCACTGGGACAGGTTGCCCAGAGAAGCTGTGGATGCCCCATCCCTGGAAGTGTTCAAGGCCAGGCTGGATGAGGCTTTGAGCAACCTGGTCTAGTGGAAGGTGTCCCTGCCCATGGCAGGGGGGTTGGAACTAGATGATCTTTAAGGTCCCTTCCAACCCTAACCATTCTGTGATTCTGTGATCCTGTACCCAAGAGGCTGAGATCCTCAGGAATAAGGTGAACACTTAGGCATCGTGGGAAAGGGTACAGCACTAAAGACTATGCCCAGAGGTCTCTTCATAGAGACCTGCTGCAGTGGGACCTTTTGGGGAAGCATAATTAACTGTCTCACAGCATCCCTTCAACCTGCAGCTCCCCGCAGTACCCACCAGCAGGTGCTAACATCACCAGGCAGTGTCACAGGTTAGAACTATGAAACTGCGAGGCTTGGGGGGTGAAAAAGTCCACCACAGCTACTGAGGACCTGTGAGGGCTAAGAATCAGTCATGGTACAATCTTGGTTATCTTCGGGAGTAGCTGGGCAGGTGCTGTCCACTTGCCTGATGCTCAGAAAGGCTATGGGAAATAAGTAAAATACATAGTTAAAGCTTTAAATCAGTACATACATACATGCAAAACTAAGATAAAAATCACTTGTGTTTTTAATTTATTATAGTTAGATAACTGTGAAGAGGTAACTAGCAGTGTGCACTAGGAAAAGGAGTCCTATTTGTTTTATGAATTCATCTAAGTAGGGCACCCAGTGTGAAGACTGGGGAGAGAGAGGGTTTCAGCTGCAAAACACAAATGGCCTGCTTTATCATGTGCTGAGAAAAGCTGGACTAAATTAAAATCTGTATTTTTGGTACAGAATAAATATGAGGGGCAATCCATTTGATCTTTGATTTTTGTTTGTTTCTTTATATCACTCATTTCAGGCAAGAGTAATATATTATTTTTTAATTATATCACTAGGTTACTTTGTAATCTTCTGATACAAAACCAGGATGTCTGTTTTGCCATGCTGCATTATTGGCAGGGAAACTGAGACTAGGTGACTCTTTGCATTTGCCAGCCTTGTCTCTCCAGTTCTCAGCTGTGACCTCAGTAGAGGTGCCCTATGTCAGAAGATTTTCTTCGGGTCAGGCAAGAGATGGAAAAGGAAAATTGGTGAGGCTCAGTTCTTCCACAATGGGGCTCTGCAGTAGTACAATTGGAGGCATCAGGCAATTGGAGTGGGTTGTGGTGCTTATAGGGATGTGCAGGGAGATGCTGGGGTAAAGGAGGCAGGAGGGAGGGTGGGAGCTAATGAGGCATGAAGACTTCTATAGTGGCTGTGGGAACAGGGTTATATTAGACAAAAAATATAAGAGTTGAAAATTATACAAAGGAGTATGCAAGTGAAGTCATTGCAGGACAAAGGGATGAAGAGGTGACTACAGTCTGATGTTGACATATTCTGTGATTTCACCCACGCCTTTCCTTTTCTCCACTTCGGCAAACAATTAGTATTAGTTGGACTTTTCTTTTTTTTTTTTTGAAGTTACTGAGTTTTACAGTCTGCAGCCACATTCACCATTTAATACTAGCAAAGCCGCCCTCTTAAAAGTGTCTTTTTTTACACTGGTACTTCAAGATAAAAATCTATTTTAAATTATTGGATAGCAAGTAGCAACCTCCAGAGGGCTAAACTGATGCTGTTAACAGGTCCAAAATGTGATGCAGCATATGGAGCTGAATACCTCATGGTACAGATTTGCATGCAGGCGGTTTTAATTAGGATTTAGAATTCCTTGAGGAATGCAGCATTCTGGGCTAGTCTCAATCTTGTCAATACATAGTGGTTTTGTTCATGCTAAAGCCTGCAAAAAATGATAGTTCCTACTGGCTTGTAATTTTTGATGCTTATATGAACTGTTAAGACTTTTCTCCAGCTGACAGCTTTGTGTATGATCATAACCTGTTTATATGTACATACTATAAAAGATTGCTATCTTTTTTTAATAATGTTGTACCAGGTCAATTCAAAGCAAAAATCGTTGAAGTTTAAGGACATTGCATAGCTACTTATCTTTTCCGGCAACAGTTAAGAGTGCAAAGTAAGACTATGCTTTAACTCGATGGTTATTGTGCCATCTTGTGAGGGAAAGGTGCAACTACGTCCAGCTAATGCAAGGAAGAGATACTTCGGCGAATGTCCATTTCACTTCTCCTTTATCATGAAAAATAACATTACTTAGAGTTCAAAAATACAGAGCATGCTGTAAAAAATATTTGTTCCACTGTATTGTACTTCCAGTTCTAAAAAACTGAACATATATTCCCTACTAAGGGCAAAAAAATGATGATTTCAGTAGATTTAGAGAAGAAATCATATAATTTTTAATGGAAAAGCTATGAAAATTCTCAGTATTCAGTGCTGATAGTGTCTCTTCTGTGAAATGGTTTGGTTCCTGCAAGAAACCTCTTGTCTTCTTGTGCTGGTTTTAGGTTCTAAAAATCTCTAGGTATTTCTCAGAGAGAGCACAGAATAAATTACAACTGAAAATAAATTACAGTGAGAGCAGCTAAACTACTCCTTATTTTTAAATAATAACAATAATTATTATTACTGCTATTACAGTCAATGTTGCACTAGGTCTTTGGCTTAGAAGAGCAGACTGTAAAAATCTCCCAATTTCTACCACTGCTTAATTAATTGAGTTTCTTTGTGACCTTGAGCAAGTTGTTGTATTTCTGTGCCTAATTTTACCCACCTTTACAGGATGCACGTGCTTTTTTCCAACGGGATGTTATCAAACTTGACTACCACTTGTAAAGCTCTTTGGGCTTCTTGGATGAAAGGTATTGCTGTGATATAGTGGCAAGCTTGTTAAAAATCTACTTGATAAGCAAAAGAGCAAGTCATTCACAATAAGTATAATTATTCAATGATTTAAGCTTCTTAATCTACTTCCACAGTCTTGGCAAGCAGATTGTGATTTCTTCCATTTTATATAATGAGAAGAGGGTTTTTTTTTTCTCTTTTTACTCTATAGATTGATTGCAAATATTCAGAATTCAAGCTGTGTTGCTCATTTGCAATCAGTTGGATGAGTAACATTATTCCTACTCATGATTGGATGAATGCCCAAGGACTTGTGTGTGCAAATTGTGAAGTTTGTTTTCTCAAGATACTCATCTGTATGACATTGAAATTTGCTCTCTTTGGAGAGCAGTGGCAGTAAAATTCATCAGATTGAAGACCACTGAAAAAACTGAGCACAAAAGTAAGACAAGGGGACACCAACACTTTTTAATGGGACTTTGCAGATTAAACTTTTGTCTAAATGGACCAAGCCTATTATGGTATTATTTTTTAGCTCTTGCTTGAACTGTGAACACATTCAGTGAATTGAATTCTGGACCCAATATCATGCAGAAGGGAGATGACACTCGATCTGTTCAAAGGTAGCTGCCACGGCAAGGTTGCAGCAGATGAGTAGCAGTGGGGCTAAGCAGCCCTGAGGAGAAGGACTTGGGGGTACCTGGGGATAAAAAGCTGAACATGAGCCGGTCGTGTGCGCTGGCAGCCCAGAAAGCCAACCGTATCCTGGGGTGTATCCAGAGAAGTGTGGCCAGCAGGGCGAGGGAGGTGATTCTGCCCCTGTACTCTGCTCTGGTGAGACTCCACCTGGAGTGCTGCGTCCAGCTGTGGCTCCCCCAACAGCAGAAGGAGATAGACCAGTTGGAACGAGTCCAGAGGAGGCCACGAAGATGCTCAGAGGGCTGGAGCCCCTCTGCTATGGGGACAGGCGGAGAGAGTTGGGCTTGTTCAGCCTGGAGAAGAGAAGGCTCTGGGGAGACCTTCTAGCACCTTCCAGTGCCTGAAGGGGCTACAAGGGGGCTGGGAGGGGACTTTTTAGAAGGGCCTGTAGTGACAGGACAAGGGGTAATGGGTACAAATTGAAAGCAGGGAGATTTAGATTAGTTATCAGGAAGAAATTCTTCACAGAGAAGGTGGTGAGGCACTGGGACAGGTTGCCCAGAGAAGCTGTGGATGCCCCATCCCTGGAAGTGTAAGAGGTCATTGCCTCATGTGGGAAGTGTTCTGCAGAAATTATATGGAGTATATGAAGACCGCAGTTTCTAAGGGGAAGAAGTTTGGCCCCTCTGAGGAGGACTATGAAACACAAATAGCATTTGAGACTTCAAACACTTTGCTCCCTCCTTTTGAAGCCCTTCCATATGAAGCCAAAGTAATGTGTGATGTATGGGAGTGCAGTCCAGCCAAAGAGCCATGCAGAGAAGAATAGGGACATGTGTTTTTGAATGGCAGCTCCAGTAGGTCCCCATTCAGCAGCTTAGGACACAGGTCAGTTTGAGTTGATCTAAAATGTAATGTTCTGTTTGCATTTGCTGCAAGCTTAAAAAAAACAAAAAACATTAAGGCTTTTGTTAAAAACAGTTCTCTTTGGCCCAAATTGAATTATAAATTTCCAACTATCTTAATTCACTGACAGTCTGTCAAAGGTAGGTTGTAGGAACATCTGTATTTCCATGCCAGAGCAGTAGTCTGGCTATTGTAACTTGTACTGTAACTCCCCACTCCTTTTTTTTTTTTTTTTTCCGGACAGCTGGCTTTGTCCAACTTTAAAGGTTTAGACCATTACCCTCTGCTGGATTCATATCTTCAGTCCTGTTTAGCTGACACCTCTTTGGCAAACACAACCTTAGAAATGCTCCTTTAGACCCTGCGATGCGAGGAGCAGTGATGCTGTAATAATCTCATATTGTAAAAAGAATGATCTCTTATAAAAAGGCACGTTCATATTAAAAATTCACAGCAGCGCACTGCACTCCCCCATTATAGGTAATTACAGAGGATTTTAAATATCTGATGCTAGTTGGCAGCGTACAATACCCTGTCAGCAGCAGGCACTGATTTGTAATTTAATTATCATAAGACATCCACCTGTTCTTTTGTCAAATGAAGAGTAGCATTTCCGTGCAATCATGCTTTTCCCTCCAGAAATTCAAATTAACCCTTGGAGAAATTCTGGTTTCTAGGGAATGGTGTAATTTCAAGGACATTTGCAGGACCTCATCAGGACAGAGTGATGGAGAGGAATGTGGTATTTCTGCAGGAGTGTCTCAGTTCTGGTTTGACATTTTCAGCCTTACCACTGGCTTTTTGCTGTGTCAAGCTGTTTTGGTTCACAGCTGAAAGCATTTCAGTGAAGAGATGCTGTGGGAGGAAAGATGCATGAAAATCAATGAGTTTGGTGCTAAGAGCATGAGGCAAACACATAACAGGATTGACCCAGAAATGCTCTAGGCTCGTCTGTTGTGAATGAGAAGACTGGGCTTGGGGTGGGATGGATAAAGGCAAATGGAAAAGTGAAAATCTGTTTTGTGAGCTTTCGTTTATGGCACATGAACATGGTCATTATTGAATTTATTAGAGGAACATACAGTTATCAGATTAAATGATCAATTTTAATTAAAAAATATAGGTTTTCATGGGAAAGTCTACCAGTGGAGATCATGGAACTATTCTGCTTTCTGGGAACATGGGCCTCAGGATAAGCCAATTTCCTCTGGGCCTCAGCTCTCCTTTATGCAACAGCTACACTGCACAGCTGTAATGTGGAGAGGACTTATTGATGGTCAAAGAGATGTTTTCTCTTTAATGACATTTTACACTGCTTCTTGCGCTGTAAAGCTGCACAGATGATCTGAGCAAAGATTTTTATGGCTTCTGCCACTGCTGTCTTGTCTCTTTGGGGAGCTGACTCTGGACATTTTGCATTTTAACCATTTCCCAGGGAGATGGGATGATTCTGGTGTTCCATAGTTATTTCTCCTAATCATGTTTTAGCAAATGACTCACTTTAAAAAGGGTGTCTCTTAATAGTCATCTTTTCTGAAAGAGTACTTACTGGTTTCAAAAAATAATTGATTGCTTGGGGCTTAAACGATGTGTGTGCCAAGCCTTTAATGTGAGCTTGGTTGGAGTACCCTCTATTAGACTGATGGCTTCTTGCCCAAATAATATTTGTCTGGTGCCAGTCATTTTATAGATTCATTAATTATGTTATCTGAAAAATGAATATGTGAAAGGTTGCAGGCATATCTCAGAAAAGAAGAGGAGAATAAATCATGTCACGTGTGAATTCTGAAAATAATTGACAACTGCTGATACATGAGACTGAAGGCAGGAATAAACTGGGATGATTTCCTTTGGAGCAATGAGTAAATGAAGTAACACCCCAGAGCTGAGTGGTCTAAGTGAAATGCAGGAGCGGCAGAGGTCTGCTTTGCAACGTCCTTGTGAGCATACCTGAACTTAAGACTTTGTTTTTTCCTTAGTCTTTGATTTTGCTCATTCGAGTATTTAAGTTTATGCCTAAAATTGAAACCAGCATTTACAATGGCACTGTAGGCCCGTCTTGTTACCCAAGACCTGTGAACTGCCCTTTAGATTTACACACCACTCCCCTCCTCCTGCTCTACTGTGGTAATGCCTCAGCATCCCCCACACTGAGTTACACCCTGTTAACTCATACCCCCCACGGGACCCCACCAGTAACCTTCTCCTTCAAAACAGCAGTGTGTATGTGTGCCACATATAAAAGGCAAGGCTTTGGGGATTGGGGGGCTGCAGCGCCTCTGTGAGGAGAGATTGGAGCTGCCCTAAGCAGAGCACAGCTGCTTCCAGGCAGTTCCAATTGGTTCCAGCTGTCTCCAGTTGGCTCCAATGGCCCCACCACAAGACACAGCTGGGCCCATCAGCCAAGTGGGTGGTGCCTTTTTAAAAAGGACTCCAGCTAAAAGACAGATCTGGTCATTTAATTTAATTTTTAGGGATATATTCCTTCTTGTTATAAGCTTTGTTTTGGTCTTGGGCAAGTTGCTTACCTGCTGTTTTATGTTGCTCCTCTAAGGAGTAGGGAGTTACAACACCTCAAGTCCCAATTCGCCTTAGGTAAGGGGAGAAATTCACTGGAGAGACATTTTCTGCCTGCCTGTGCTCTGTGGAAGTGTCTGTGTGTTTTCCAGCACCGCAGTATGTGCTACTAAATGGAAAATGACTCAAATATTTTGCAGAGAAAGGCTATAGAAGTGCAGATGTGAAATGTGAGCTGATGCTACAGCTCAGCTGATCAACACATCTTGTTTTCATCAACCCTTGCGGTATGTCATCTATCAGATGGTGAAAGTTTTGTGTCAGTGTGATGTACCGTATTTTTTCTCTTTGATTAAAATTTAAAAAGTGACATATTCTCTCCAGAACAGCTTACGAAATCAGAGGTTATACTGTCTAGTGTCTAATACTTTATCTGTTATGCTAGATATTAAAACATGTGAATTGCCTCCTCAAAGCTTATTTGTTCTTCCCTGCTATCTTGTTTCCCTAGAAATATCGTTATCAAGATGAGGATGCTCCACACGATCATACTTTGCCTCGATTGACCCACGAAGTGAGAGGCCCAGAGCTTGTTCATGTGTCAGAGAAGAACTTGTCTCAAATAGAGAATGTCCATGGATATGTCTTACAGTCACACATTTCTCCTTTGAAGGTAGGATCAATATTGACTGTGGCTTTGACCCTCAGAAATGAGAAAATATGTAGCATGAAACGCTTGGAAAACTTATTTTGTCGTACAAGCAGACAAGTCATGTTTTGAAAGGTATCATTGCAGATTGATAGTCCTGTGATGGGTTTTTAAGGCTCGCTCTAGTGTAACAGGTGATGGTTTTGTTGGCAGGGCTTTGTGTTGAGATGTGAGCTTTTTCCTTTGAGTCATATTTTTGCTTGAGTAAAAATCATTCCTGGCAAATGAGTCTTTTCCTTCTGTACATTAAGAAGGGAATAATGCAGGTTCTCAGCCTCAATACGATGGTGATTTTGGAATGGCAGACTTCCCTTCCTGATTGTTCTTGTTCAGAATATTGAAAAAACTACTTAAATATAACCATGTGATGGAGTCCTAGTTTTTGCATCTCTCAAAAAGCTACATCAAAGTCATAAGTTATGCCTGAAAAGGGAGCTCATTTGCCACTATTCAGATCCTTACTGCTCAAGCACTTGTTTTCTGTGGGGTTTGTTGCAATTCGGAGGGATGTGGAGACATCTCTCTGTTAATGAAGGCAACTGTTTATAAAATATAGAAGGTTTTTCTGTATGTGTGTTTAGTGTCCTCTGATATATCATGCTGGGCAAAAAACGTTTATCATCATGGTGAACCTGGATATCAACTAAAACCAAATCAACTTCACGAAATTAGATTTGCTCTTTAATAAGACTACAATGGTTTGAAGATGTTCTTAAAAAATCTCTAATGAAAGGAACATAGGTGGGTGATGGGTTTCCTATTTATATTTTCTACTAGGCCTGGGAAGGGGAAAAAAGCCCCAAGAATACATTTTACTAGAGGTGGTGATGTTCTGGGTAATGGTTTTATTCAGGCAGTTAACTAAGTAGCAGCCAAGGCAGATGGGCTTTGCTCCTTCTGGTGCTCAAAGCCTGTGAAATGGGCATCGCTTGCCTAGCAGTGTGATTACAGTGCGGTTACAAGTGAAAGGAAATCTTTATTATTAAAGATTGATGTGAATGCAGCTGGTGTTCATTGAGCCTTCATGGAACAGCCAAGTGAATTAATCTTTGTCTTCTGCTCTTGTTCCTGCATGTAGTTTGTATGTCACTTGTCTTTTCATGTTTTAGCAGCTTTCCACATTGCTTACCTAACTTGTAGTGCAGAAACCAAGAGTATCAAGCAGTGATGTATCTTCTTATGCTTTGGTAGATGAATTTTGTTATTTGGAACAGATTACTTCCATGTAGCCTCCGTGTAACCTTAGGGGACAATCACAGACAAAACATTTCTTACCTGGGAGGGAGACATCCCTGCTCCCCTAGGGCTCCTTGAGTACTGAGATTATGGTAGTGCTTCTTATTCATGAAAGTCAAAAATAGATATTTTTCTTCACAAATGGAGACTTTCAAGTAAGACTGCACAATCCAAACTGATAATGTAGCAATGATGATATAAAGCTTATTGTGAAGTGAGGTGAAGGGTATCTCCAGACATCTACAGTTGCCTTAAAACTGCTCCCAGTCTAATTTGCTCTTGTGACAGAAGAATTGTTTTCTGCTGCTGCTTTCTGAAGTGATGAGTGGAGAGGAGATATGTAGTATTTCCTCTTGGAAATCAGTGTCTTCTGCCATTTCTTTCCTGAGCCTGAGATTTCTGTCTTTGACTCTGTTCCTTTCCCTTCTTTCGTTTAGATTTACAGTGCCTGCCATTTAATCTAATATAGTAATTTGTCTCTTCAGATAGCTTTTTAAAGTTCCTGCTTTCTATCTCCTGTTGTCTGTGTTCTGTCTCTTAACTTTCAGTAGCGAATTAGCTCAGGAGGCTGGAGTAAACCTCTTGCTAGGGCTCATGGCACTGCGGTACCCTTCCTATCTGAAATACCTGCTTTGGATATACGTTAGTTTCTGGGAATTGACTGTAATCCCTATTCAGAAGCTTTTTGTCATGATGATATACACATACTTGAGAAATAGCATTCCAGACTCTCCAAATACAATCACAATTGTCTGTTGTCTTGAATTCTAGACTTTCAATCCCATAGTTTGATACCATGAAGTATTTTACGTTCTTCTCAGCAGTATTGCGTAAAAATGGTTGCATGGAATAATGGTTAAATTTGAGGCATACAGCCTCTCATCCCATAGTGTGCCTTCCCTGGGAAGTATAAAACACTGTTTTCTAAAGGTTTGCTCAATAAGTGTGCCTTCAATTTGAATATTTTGTTGCCTTACGTGAGAGGTGGAACTGGTGGAATCCTGCTCTGGGGATATATAAAAAATGCTGGGGTCCAAATACAGCCTGTCAATTCTAGTCCGAGGAGTGAGACGACACTGGCAGTTGCAGAGGGATAAAGCTGTCAGGAAACTCCACTGAGAGCTGTTTGCACTGGAAAGGTTGACTCGTTCTGCCCCAGTTTTCTGAATACAGGTCAGAGCATTTGGTGCAAAGGGAAAATGTCTATAAATGTAAGTCACAAGTTTGCTTATACCAAGAGGGGGATCCCATCACCTCCTGTGTCGCCAGGACTGTCTGACCAGCCACCCAGCCGGTAAGTGTGATGTTTGAGCAGAGGGTGGCTGAGTGGGGGTGTCACTGCCTGATTGCATTTTGCAGCCTGAATTTCACTATGGGGTCTGCAGCGCCAGGGTGCACCTCCCAAAGAATTTTTTGAGGCAATCTTCTGTGTTTAGTGGCTGCAAAATGCTCCGATGACAAGATGATTTGTCTGATATTTTTATGTTTCAAATACTATCATAAAAGAAAAATGTATGAGCATAAAAATAATCTAGTTAAGATGTTTTGGAACCAAAGTGTAGTCCCAAGTCCAAGCCACATATCCATCTTAATCACATCACTTTTTCCTAAGCGACTTGAGTTTGGCAGAGGAAAGAGTTACTTGTTTCCTTACATTTGTGCTCATTTGGAAAGAAATCTGCAAAGACCATGCAATCAGAAAGCTGCCCCTCAGGGTGGCTGATTCCAGCTCCACAACTGCACCGTACCCACAGCCTTCTTCGGAAGCCACCGGTGTTACAACTTGACAGTACAGGTAGATTGATGCTGCCACCACCCAGTTCCGGTGAACATCTCGGTGTGTAGCCATAAGCCACCTTGACAGCTGAGCACAGACCTGCATCTTGACAGTTACAAGTTTTGTGGATGGTTGAAGTTCAGGCAGAGAAAGGGCGGGCCGGTCTATAGCCCTGTGTACATCTCCGAGTAAAACTGCAGGGATTCTTGAAAGACTTTATAACCCTGGGGGTAGACTCAGCCCATCTTTTTGAAAAAGTGAGTGATTCAAAATGCCTGACACAGGACCGTGTTGCATAGTAGAGATTCCATCTTAAAGCTGATATCAGGTTGCTCTGTAAAAATTGTTAAAGACCGTGGCGGTAATTTCCTATTCCAGATTCTGTGGTTTCATGTAGTCCAGAAATATTCCAGTAGAGCTTGTCATTATTGGTTGCTTTTCTTTAACGACTTTATGCTAGTTTTCTGTGCTGAACAATGCCTTGTTAACTTTCAAGTTCCTAGAATCTAGTCTGCACAAACTACATTTACATTACTTCATTTCAGAGGATAATAATGAGCAAGAACAGTTCTGCTGAAAAACAGAGCCTCTTTTCACTATAATTTTTACTTTTGTGACTTCATGCAAGATTTCTTGCATGACCTTTCCCTCTCTACATTGCTACTCCTTTTCTTCCTGTAGCATTTCCCATACACTCAACTCAGTTTTGGTAAAAGCTTAATTTTAGAAGCTGATAACTTCCGCTAAACATTGATCTACTTGTTAGTGTGAAGAAAAAAAATTTACAACAGCCTCAGCAACTTTGAATGTCAAACACAAAATTTTCCAAGTAAGTTTTCAGTTGAGTGACTGGATTAACATTTGGGAAAATGTTAACATTCAAGAAGTTTTGTGATAGTTATTAAGGTGATAAATGCTTTTTCCAATTTATGGAGCTGATGAAATTATTCTGTTAAAGGAAAAACTACGTAATGTAATGAAAAAATAATTTAAAATCTATTTCTTGCACTTTCTGTCATTTGACACTAGATGGTGCGGTAAGCTCAGAATCCTTTGATCTGCAGCTCTAAAGCTTCAGTGACGTGCTACGGAAGTTTTTCTTACATGGCTCAGAAAGTGCTAATTCAGTAAAAAATCCTTGCTAGAAATTAGATGCCTTCTGAATCCCTGGTGTGTTGAGAAATCTGAATACAACACAACTGTACCTGAAATTCAGACATGCCAGTTCTGTCTCTAAACTAAATGTGCCTCTCTTCCCCTTCCTGCCAGGAACAGAGCTAATCAGTGCTGTACGAACAGTAACCCAGGCTTCTAAAGGAACCTTATTGGTATTATTGTGATGTTAGATTTCTTTTTGCTTAACGTATATTCCATTTTCTTTAGATAAGCTTAAAAACAAAAATCCATGTAAGGTTCTTTCATTCCTTTTTTTGTCTGAACACTCTAAATATCAGGCTGTTCCAACTGCTATCTCTGTTTCCTAACTTAATGCAAGGTTTGAGTGTAAGCATCAACAGTAGTTCTGCAGGAGTAGCCAGGTAAATTACTGTTATTACCTTAGCCTACGGTATTTTTAAAAAGGAGGTTCAGAAACCTCTTCAGTTGCCTCATCTTTAATGGCTGTGCTTTCTAGAAGGGAAGGAGCCTCTCCAATATTCTTGCTTTTCTTTCTGCCCCATGGTGCTGTCGTGCAGCTCAGCAGGGATGTTGACAGCTTACAGAAAGTCAGGATTGATGGAATGACTTTCCAGTGGAGAGGGAGAGGAAACATCTCCACATGGTGCAAATGGGCATATCATTTGTTATTTATCTACCTGGGTGCAGGAAGGTCATTCCTAGGAAGGTTCCTGGAACCAGGCACACCCTCTTTTCCTGTCTTTAATTAAACAGCTTTTTCATCATCTCCAAAGCCTTCCTTGTCCATGTGTGACTCAGACCTCACTACAATGGTTGCTGTGCTTCTCTGACAAATTAACAAAGATGGGGAAAGAGGCTCTGAGGATGAGCCTGGATGATTAATTAATCTGTGGAATATGTCTTAGTCTGAGCTTCCTGGAAACTGTCATAGTGATTTCTTTTTTTTTTTTTCCCTGACTAATAAGTTAGATTAGGTAAGAGCTATTTACTTCATGAATTAACATTGACTTCAATAAAATTTGAGTCTTAAAACATTTTTGCATAAATAAGCTCAAAACATTCTACACCAAATATTTTTTCAGATGCAACAGTTCCATTTCTCAATTCAAAAAGTTTTTGGAACTATTTTTTTTACTATTGAATTCTGTATAAAATATAAAGTCATGCACTGGTACTGTGAAAATAGCAAACTCCAAGACTCCCAAGATGTTGCAGTGGATCAGGTGAGCTGTAGATCAACTTGAGGGATTGCTGCACAGAATGGCAAAACAAGATTAGAAAATACACTCAACAGACCTTTGTAGCTGTTTTGAGTGAGCAGCTGCGGGGAATTCTGCTTATGTAACTTTAAGTACCTCTAGCTACCAGGGAACCAGATTTACACAGGAAATGTGGATTGCTGCAGCTTTTATAGAATTATAGAATGGCTTGGTTTGGAAGGGACCTTTAGAGGTCATCTAGTCCAACCCCCCTGCAATGAGCAGGGTCATCTTCAACTAGATCAGTTTGCTCAGAGCCCTGTCCAACCTGGCCTTGATTGGTTCTATGGATGGGGCATCTACCACCTCTCTTGGCTACCTGTGTCAGGTTTTTACCACTCTCATTGTAAAAAATGTCTTCCTGATCTCTGGTCTGAATCTACCCTCTTTTGTTTTAAAACCGTTACCCCTTGTCCTATCACAACAGGACCTAGTAGTAGTCTGTACCCATCTTTTCTGTAGACCCTCTTCAGGCACTGGAAGGTGCTATAAGGTCTCCCCGGAGCCTTCTCTTCTCCAGGCTGAACAAGCCCAACTCTCTCAGCCTGTTCCCATAGCAGAGGTGCTCCAGCCCTCGGAGCATCTTTGTGGCCTTCTCTGGACCAGTCGATATCCTTCTTATGTTAGGGGCCCCAGAGCTGGACACAGTACTCCAGGTGGGGTCTCATGAGAGCAGAGTAGAGGGGGGCACACTTCTCTGGATACAGCCGAGGACACGGTTGGCCTTCTGGGCTGCCCACGCACACAGCCGGCTCATGTTCAGCTTTTCGTCTACCAGTACCCCCAAGTCCTTCTCCTCAGGGCTGCTCTCAATAAAGCAATACTGTGCTGCTCTTTCAGCTTTACCATGCCAGAAACTCCTGGGTACATAGAATTCCAAGTGCTATTGTGAGGGTAGAGTAACTGTGATAAGAAACCCCATTTATTTTTCCAGAGATGCTGAACATCCTTAATTCCTATTACTGGGGAAGAACTCTTATGTTAGAGGTGAAGTTCAGATAGGGAAGAGAACAAGATAAGGCTGAATTTGTTTTAATTTCTGTTGTTCAGGTGTGACACACAGTTGAGGCTGTGCCATAGCACAGGCTGTTCTTCCAAAGCAAAGATACCGCATTTCAGAGGCTCTGAAGAGCCGTGGAGGACTGTGAGAGGCTGATGCTTTGTTGTATGTCAGGAAGAGCCATCTGAAGTTTTCTCTCGCAGTTACAAAATTAATTGGGGTTATATAGAGGACATATTCATGCATGGATATATTAGCAAGCCATCTAAAATTTAATCTTGCATCCTTTTCTTTGCTTACACTGACTACATTTCATAAGTATAGCTAATCTGCATAAAGCATTTTTTTAGCCCCAGGGTGGCTCAGCCCAGTAGCAGTGATCTTATAATAGTTTTGATCTCTGCCATGGTAGCTTCCTAGCATTTGTGTTTTGGGTTTGGGTGTTGGTTTGGGGTTTTTTTGTGTTTTTTTTTTTTCTTTTTTTTCTCCTTCCCTCTCCTTTTTAATATGCAGTTATTGGCAAAGCCCCATACTGCAGTCTGTATCTGTTAGTGAATTCCACTGAATATTCAGTAGGTTGCTTCATTAAGATACAACACTTGTTACATGTTTAATCATGTACTTTTCTCTTATCTTTTACTGTAACAGCAGATAAGCATATATTATAGATCTGTATCTATGATGGATGGGTTTTAATATAAAAATGCAATTGGATTAAAAAGAGACAAAGGAAACACACAAATGTGCCTATGTTTGTTCTTGCTCTGGGAGAAATGGCAAAAGTAGCCCTGAGTATTTTATTGCATTGTGTTTCAAGGTAAAATAAGCATCTTATAAGTTAGTATCCTTAAGAATATTTTGTATCTCAATTTCATATGGGCAGGAACATCTTCCATTTTTGCAATCCTTGTCTTAATCTGAAGTTATCATAAAATGGTGCAGAATGTGAATGTTACAGTGAAGAAGAGTTACTAAAGAAGAATAGGTTTTGGTTTTTTGTCATCATAGCAAGTCTATTGTCTTGTGTGCTTGGGTTTTTTGCCTTGGATTTCTGACTGATGGCTTTCCATGTGATTTATGTTGTTGCAGACAGTATCTTGTTATCTTTCTAGCTTCTGACAGAATTAAAAAGAAACCAAATAAAATTGCTTCTGTCAGTGGGTGATTTAATTGGTGAAATCTCAGTAACTTAAGGTACACCTCAGGCATTACTTTTTTTTTGAAAATGGCCTTACATGGACACAAGCAAAGCAAATTCTGGCACTATCTACCAGCCCATTATATGCTGTTAGATTTGCCTGAAGAATAAAGAAAGGAATTTTCAAAGGAATTTGAAAATATTTTTAGGCTATGGACACTGTTTGCTTTAGAAGGGCCTCCTAGGTATTGAAGGTCTTTTCAAATGTTAATCTGAATTGCAGTTTCAGGAGACTTTCTCAGTTCTTGATCTACTGGGTGCTTTATCCATTAGTATTAATTAGCTGATTTATCTTTTATTCTTTTCAGATAGTAGATTTCTCTTTAAAGATAGTCTTGTTTTTGAGTCTTACCTTTTGAAAAAAAGGTCTGATATGTTGTAAATATTCCCTGCCATGTTTCTCTCTTCTAATCAAAAAATGAGATTCCGGGAAACCTTTTTTTCTCCTTATCTTTCTGTGATGTTTTGCATAGTACTAGTTACCCTTTGCTTCCCTGTAATTTATTGACCTGGCTTTTCCTTCATGTATTGGTGATGCGAAATACTCATAGAATATAAAATAAAGAGATGTACTATTATGAAGGTGGTTTTTTTTCAGGCTGAAATAAACGAAATCTACTCAATAAATCCATGAAATGACTACTAGATGTTACAGGCATAAGATTTGTATGTTCTCTCAGTTCCTTTCTTCGAGTCTAGCAGCACAAGAATATCAGTATTTGTAAACTACCTGTAATGATGTTTGCCACCTTTCTGAAGTGTTTTGTGACCTACTAATGAAAAGTGCAATAAAACATCTCGGTGCTATTAGTCAGACTCAAACAGGAGGTATTTTTCTCAGAGATGTCAGGTTTCACACCACTTGTTTCCCTAAGCTCAGAAGCTGAAATGCCCTTCTGTCAGTCTTCAGCGACTGACACCTGGGAATGTACACTTTAAATGAAGCATTAAGCTGTTCTAATACCTTTTAACTGAGGAATATCTTGATAATTCTCTCACGCAGTAGAAGATATATGCATTTATACATCCAGTGACATGACAAATCAAAAATGTTCTGGCTTTTGTCAGTGTCAGGTGTAAAACAAAGTGCAGTGCAGAAGTCTGCAGCTCCAGAAGCTTGGGATGGGTGCAGCCTCCAGCATGAAGAGGACAGAATCTGTTTATTTAGGAGTTATGGAAAAATACTTTGGCAGCCTGAGTAAGAAGTGCTTAAGCTAATACACATTTTACTTCCAAGTGCTTCCTTTTTAAACTCCTGTTTCTCATGGCTCTTATCTTGCTGCAATGTTGTATTCTGGATTGTGGAGCTGTGAAAAAAAAACATCAGAATTTTGGCATTGAAAAGAAGAAAAGATCTTACTGAACTGGTGATTATTTTCCTACTCTTTTCAAGAATCTAGTCTAAATAAGACTTACACATTATTAATGTGTAGCATCTCTGTATCAATAGTTAATTGAGGTTTCTTAGATTTTTAAATGGAAAATGCTTTTTGCCATTTGGTTCCCTCCAACATTTCTATTTCAGCAGATAATATTACTTGCTTTCTAATACTCTTTCAAAGACAATATTGCTACTGAAGCTGATGTGATTGGGGAAAATGCCAAAAAATAGTCACTAGGCTTGATGACTCAGGTGAATTTTTTAAGATCTGGACAGTTTAGAAACTTGATTTCCCCAGTACTTTTTGCTGTTTTTTTCACTCCCATGCTATTATTTTTCTTTTCCATATTTAATCAGAGTACATTTTCTGAATTCTGAATTACACAGAAATGGATCCTGAAGGTAACTCCTTTAGGTATCTCTTCCTCACTTCCCTGTTATATCCATACCTACACATGGACCTTGTTAATACTACAAGCCACTCGTGAAGTGCTAGTTTACACCAGATAGCCGTTAACACGTAATGACTGATGCTCTTCTTGTTCAAGACTGTTGCACTCTTTTATTGATCATTTTGCTTCTTGGCTGCGTTGAGAGTCTAGGGGACATAATTCTCCCTGTGTCTCCTTTGTCATACATGATCTTTATGAATAATTTGTGTTGATTCCTCTTACTGCTGGAAGGTGGGTTTTCTTCCCTCCAAGCAAAAGCAGTATGAAACACACCTGAATGTTATCAAACCCAGTGGATCACAGTTGCCCACTGAAACAGCAGCACTCTGGGCACCTTTTATTCTAAGACTTACAGAAACTCTGAGCTACTGTAGATGCAATTGATTTTTTTCCACCACCAGACTCAAGCACACAGAATTACAACTGTTATCTTCCAAATGTGAACAGAACATATCTTTACATACATAAGAGCTAGAAGTTAGCTTTTTAGGTTAAAATGTGTTACGCAGAAAATGACCTTACTCTCAAAGGAAATGTACATAGTTGCTTTTTGCAAAGCTTCCCTTCCACTACAGTTACAAGAAACACCTGCCTGGATTGCTGTATTGGGTTTAATCAGCCTTAGTGGTTGAAGTTTGTGCTTCCAAATAAAAAATTCATTAAACCTGATAATAGACATAATAAAATTATTATAATTGATAACACGACTTTGGAAAGGCTGAAAAGAGTAATGGTGTTTTCAACAAATAAAGGCTTTTCTACTTTGAAGTCAATGTCACAAACTGTGTCTTTGATCAAGTAGATGAGCAAATGCCAAGCAGGGAAATGGATTTTTCAGTGATAGTGCATAGCCTGTGTGTATAAAAGGCTTATATTAATTACTGGGAATTGGCCAAAGTAGCTCAAAGTTAACAACTTAACACTCTAGGAGTGTTAATGCCATCAACCACCTCCTAAAGACCATACCTGCATGTAATTTCACATTCAAATTGCTGCTGTTTCCTCTTTAGCAGCCATTAGGCACTTGTTTACCTTTATTATTTTGGAACAAATCTGCAAACTGAGCAGATCTGAACTGAATTAGAGGTTTCAGCTGAAACCGGGTTATTTTCCTAATTATGTTCATAATTTTACTTCTGTTTTGAAAAAGCACATTTTTTTCAGTATCTTGATGTTTACTTAAGGCAAATGGGAATGACTGCAGTAAAGTGCAGACAAGGGTGTTTTTGCATTCCTTGTAATTTACTAATAGCTGTAATGTCAGAGAATGTTTGAAAAACTGGCTCAAGTGATCTCATTTAAAATACCCAAGACAAGTTTCCATTTCTGAAAGTGCTCTTTACCTACACTCTTCTAAAGATGCTGGGATTACTGAATTTTAATCCTGGCTCTATTTCGGAGTGTAAACCAGGCCACAACGACTACTGAATGCTTCTACCTTAAAGACTAATAAAGAAATAGAGCTGCATATATAGAGAAAGTCAACAATCAACCAGGCAGAGCATCACATCGGTATTTATTTTTCTACACAGTAGATAAATGTTGAGCAAAGCCATAGAGCATCAGTATGTCAGTCTATTATTGCCATTTAAAAAAAATAAAGTGTTGGGATTCCTTTGGAAAACCCAGTTTGCTTCCCATATTCTTCTTCAGTACTTCACGTACTGGGAATTTCCACATTTATGCCTTTGCAGGACTATGTGTGTCTATGTTTAGTGTCCGTGTCTTCCTCATTAGGAGAATTCCACAGTTAAACTCTTTTTACAGTGTAGCTGCAGGAAAGCAAAATAGCTATCTTTCCCAGTGCAGATTTATCTTCCAGACCAGAATTACTTTAAAACTCTACATAGTCAACTGGACTACAAAGCCATCGGAAAGGTACATCTATGGCTTTCCATAATTTTTCATACAGTGACTTTGTCACCACACCTATTCTACTTGTACTTTCTCACTGAAGTGGAATGACTCAGCAGCTGAGTTCCTATGCCGGGTTGTTATCTCAAGCCAAAGGGGATCTGAGCCAATTTGGAGCTACATGAAATTCAGCAGAAAAATGCAATCCACAATGCTTTGTCCCATTGCTATTTTCCTCTCTCACTATCTCTGATTTTCTTCCTTTCTTGCTTCCAGTACAACATTTTTGTAAGAAAATGTATTTTACGAATCATTGAGTGTGAGGAACCATGAGAATGGAGGTTGGCAGTCAGCTGAAGTGCACACAGGTATATTCTGCCTTTTCCTTCCTGGCTGAAACTGTTAAAAGGAAAAGGGGCATATTTGAAAATATTTTAGAGCCTACATTTTGCTACCTGACAGCCTGATTTGACTTTGTAATTCTGCTCACACCCAGATGACTGGTATGCCTGCACTGTTATTTAAACATATTTCTTTTGACAGTATGGTTATATCAAGGGTGAATAAAGTAGAGTATCTGCCATAAACCTGGTATCACAGCATGCATAGAGATCATCTCACCTTTTCCAGTTTTTTTACTCAGTTAGAGCTACTTTAATATAGATAATTCTAGGAATTGGAACCCAGGTTTTACTCAACTTATTCAATTAAGATGAAATTGCCTGTAATGTAGTACCGTAATTGTAGCAGAGGCATCAGTGCAAGATAGTAAGTAGGTGAGATACTAATTAAATTCTTCTGAACTTCAGGGGTTTAATATTCAAAGGAGGCTGAGCCCATACAGTAGCTGCTCATTTTGTTGCCACTGGGAATTACAGAGGAAGAAACCTTAAAAATAGTAGCCCCCAAATTATTTTTGCTGGACTTATCTGACTGAAATTTAGGGTTTGTTAGTATTGCTCCACCATTCTAGATACAAACAAGGTGGGTCACATTTGTCTGTGGGTGAACTCTCTGCAGACTTCAGTAAGATCATGTGTGGGTGGGTAAGTACAAAATTTTCCCAAACACTGCTAAACCCGGGGATGATGGTTATGTTTATATATAATCTTGAAAAGCCGGATTCTTTTATATTCAGACTTTAGGGAAAAGTAGGTTTCAGGCTAATTTAAGCAGGAATACAGCTCTCTTTGATTTTCAAAGGACTGTCAGCCACAAACTCTTTTAAATTCTTTTTGAGAATCTCATCTGATAATAAAATGAGAGGTGTGGGAGAGGATGAAATTCATCCGTTCTTAGTCACCCTCCTTTAGCACAGCTCAGATCGTCTTATCTTTGCTACATCAAGATTATTGACCAGGTTATTAGTGTAGTCCTTCCAGGCCCCTGAATTCATCAAAGCAAATACTCCACTGCCCTTCTCATTATAGCTATCAGTAATGATCTAAGCAAGACTGGTCAGGAGATTCCTCCCTAGATGCACATTCTTTCCAAGCCTCTTAATTCAATCTGAATGATGATGATGATAATTTAGGTTACAGTGTTACCCAGGGGCTGTGATTGTAGTGCAGGGTTCCATTGTCCTAAGCACTACACAGACAGGGAAAATCTTAAATGTTGTGATACCGTGAGTTGCCTAGGATAAGCCAACACAAGTGAACAGAAATTAATAGAGATCCCTGTGTATATTCAAATTTTATCTACTAATCTACCCACTATAATAAAATTATATGTAGTTTTCAAATATTGTATAATTCCTTTGTAATTTCTTTAGCTAGAGATGCTTATGTCTTGAGGCTGAATTATAGACCAGTGCTATTTTATTATATTTCTTGGCTTTTTCCCATCAGCACTCTGCTGATACTTTGCATCTCACTGGGCGAGAAACACACAGACAAATATACACATCTTGGGGTGTGTGTGTGTGTAAACAACCCACACCTTGGTGTTAATTGAAAATGGTTCTGAGAATATAGACTCCCTTTTTAACTAGAGACCTAAACAGTAAGAATCTGCCATGATAGCCCCTTGTAGAAATTAACCTCCTAACTAATATATGACCATTTACTTAATATGTTAATTAATTAATGTCCTTGATTTAATTCTCCACCTGTTGAACTGAGTTGATGAGTCTTACTATACTTTCAATTAGATGGGCTTTTCAACATCATTTTCATCATAATGGTTAGTATAAATGAGTTTTCTTAATTATGGTAGGATGAATGCTGTAGATACTGTCTAAGAATGTTTGTCACGTCCTTGTGTGGACCCTTTTTTCATGGGACACTCATCTCCACTTTTCTTCTCACAAACTCTTTCTGCTGATGTTTGTTGGCCTACTAGGTGTGTTATTGAAGACTTGTGATTGGTATATAGTCCAATCAAAATTTGCCGTAATATTATTTAATTAGACCATTATAGTTGTTATTTAGTAATGGGTTTAGTGTTCTGATGCTATCTGCCTCCTGAGAGCAATGGGGAAGAGCACTGTGGTGTACTGCAATTCTGTTCTCTGGCAATGTGTTAGTGGCTGCAGTGGCATTTGAACCTGTGATAAGATACTATTAAGAAGAAATAAGTTAACAGTTTGCTATATAAAATGAAAAATCATTTGGGCAACATTTTATGGAATGTCAAAATGCAGAATTTGCAAAAAGTCCTTGTATTCTGGACATTCTTTCTCTTCCCCCAGAAATGCCTGTTTGCCTGGGAAGGCAGTGTCTTTCCTGGTTTGCCTTTCCCTGTAACGTGTGGTCTCCTGAATGACTGTTTTGACACCTGCTTGACCGTGGGGAAGGAGAAGATTCACTTGCTGAGGGACATGGTGGTGGAGGCTACTCAGGCAGTTGTGTCTTGAGACTGAGTCTGGGGCAAGAATGCTCATTTGAGCAAAAACTAAAATGATGGAGAAGACATGAAATAATATTCCTCTTGTTTTTAATCCCCTCCCCAGTTTATCCTTTCTGTGTTCTCTATCTACCCTGCAGCTCACATTTCACGCTCTTTTCGCAAATATACCGCAAATAAAGATGGTGAAAGGGCCAGGAGCATTGGACAACGAGTTTTGCATTGCTAACATTGCCAAAGGACTAATTAGTGTATGTGTAGTGCCAGACCATGCTCACCCTGTGTATTCATGCTGTACTTCATCCAGTCTCATTTATTTTTCTGAAAGTGTTTGTGTCATAGAGTAGAAATATACCACCCACTTGTCCTCATTGTCTTTGCTTAGCCTTGGACTATCAGTGTGAGTGGCTCTTTTGCAGTTTTGGGAGGGTTGCAGGAGTCCAAACCACTCTCCTCAGAGCTCCCAGGACTGTGAATGTGCATCAGAGACAAAACCTGGTCCTAGATGTAAAGAAATGTATCTGCTTCATAGAGTCTGTTTTCCAGAGATATAAGTAAATCTGCAGTTGGGTTAATTTAAGTCTAGATTTTTTTGAGTTGGTGGTGTTGTATATTTGCAAAAGAAAAAGGTAGACAAATATCTTTCTCTATTACTGGTAGTATTAACTACATCCGACAAGATGGGCAGTTAATAAAAATGTGCAGTATCACAGCTGTTCTGTTCAGAGAACTGGATGTCAGCAAATGTTTATCTGTCTTTTAAGAATCACTAGGGATGAACTTGGGAAGTAGACGTCAGAAAATCTGAGCCAGGTACTTTTAATGAGGTAAATGTAACATGATTGGAACAAACAGCAATAGCTTCTGTAAAGGAAAATCAGATTTCTCTTAACTTAATGGAATCTCTGATAGTGTCAGTAAATTAGTAATAAATGGAAAAGAGTCTGAAGTCATTTATTTGTGCTTACTAAATAACCTCAGCAAAGTCCAATTAGTCTAAGACACTAAGGAAAGAAAACATTTCTGAAAATAAAATACTTGAAGATTAGAATCTAAGTAATCAGACAGTTGAGAGAAATGAACAAACTATTTGCGGTATGGCAAAAGGGAATCTAAGGTTATTCTATGACAACCTGGACCATGGAAAGTCTATACATATTTTGAAATCTGTCTGAGAATGAGCGATAGAAATACAAATACTGCAATTATTTATGAGGGAAACAGCTAGACAGGCACAGGGCAATTTGCAGATGGCATACAATTATTCTGCATAGTAAAAACAAGACAAAGCTGTAAGGCATTTCAGATGAATTAAACAGATCTGGAAGAGTAGGCAGATGATAAAATATAATTTTGAAAAATATGCATATCTACAATGGAAATGGAAATATAAATTACTCATACTCAATTAACTGAATGTTTTAGTGATGGCTTATAGCTATGTGGACAAATCCTAAGTACAGAAGTGATCGAATTCACTAAGCAAAATGTTTACAAATGAATGGCAAAAATCAAGAAGTGAAATATTGAAAACATTCTCATGCCATAAGGAGTTCTATAACATAAAGCGTTTAGAAATGCAAAAAGAACAAAGGGAAATAGACTGCAATGGGAAAGTAGAAAGGTATTTTTTAAAGTTTTCTGAACAAAAACTGCATTAGGTCATGATGCCAGTTTTTTGCTCCCTTCTCTGATTCCTTCCCGTTTGGCCATTTTCAGTCAAATCAGGAAGAGGTCCGTAGTTGAAAAGAAGTTCCTGGAACTTCCATAAAAAGAAGTAATCAAATAGATGAAAGATATAGCATGAACTCATCTGGTTTTAGATATTAGTGAATCAATCCAGGTAAGTATGAAATGTGGCAGAGAGTGAGAGAAAGAGAGAAAATATGAAATTTCTGCCACAGGAGAACCTTCTAGTGGATCTAACACCTTATTTTAACAACATAACTCAAAGCCATAGGACAGGAGGCCTTGTTTATTCTGCTGCTCTTGGGTCTACTTGTTTGAAATATGTTTTCGTGAGAAAACATGAAAAATCAGGACCTTTCTGATAGGCGATAAAAAAGTCAGAACATGCAAATCATATGCAACTGTGCAGATGGATAGGAAACTATATTTTAGTAAGGCTTTTGGTTAAGCTGTAGAGTACAATGCTTATTGCTGTCCCGTAGGTCTCTGATAAAACAGGCCTCTGTTTAATAGGACATAATAACCTCTAAAATAGATAACTTTTTCAAGGTCTGGCAGACTGGAATCCTCTGAAATCTCCTAGCTTAGCAATAATTTCTAGAATATGCAGAAGGAAAGAAAAAAAAAAAAAAACCACCAAACCAGAAGCAGTGTTTGGAATTCCTTCTTATAAGGTGAATTAGGCACACTAAACTGTAAGATGGGCTAAAAAAAATTGCAAGTTTTTAAAATAATAATAAAAGGTTTGCTTTTCTTTTGTTTTATTTTTGATTCCTGGAGTCGAAGGTCTTAAGGTCACTGAAACTATGAGAATATGTTACTCTCTAAAAAGATAAATTTTCCCATAGTTACATGCTTCCAGTTTACTAGACTCAAAAAAACCTCCCCAAAACTAACAATATTGGTACCAGTGACAGTATGTTATGTTTTTAACCAAAGATGTGTTCATTTTACATATAATCAAGACAAAGTATGTATCACTTGAAACTTTACTTGTGAATTTTATGGTGTATTTTTATTATCCTCTTAACAAAACTTTAACATTTCCCTGAAAAATAGATTATTGAGAAGAAATTGTATGTGGAACATTCCTGTTACCCTTCTGCATCATTAACTGATGAGATCTTACAGGGACTGAGAAAAACAAAACATATTTTAGTGAAAGTAGCCTGTTTTTTATTGATTTAATCTTGTAAAATCTGAGGATAATCATCTTGTTAAGACTTCAAAGCTCTAAATAAATGGGAGTAGTTTTCTGACACCTTAGGGGTCGCACAACTTCACTTACTCTGGAGTTACTGCTATGGAGCAAATAAAATTATTAATTTTTTCCTATTAGTTTACTAGTCACAAGAAAACCAACCAAACAAACCCGAATGATGCTACAAGATGGTGATACCTTCTTGTGGGTTTTGCCATAGAATTTCACACTTCTTGTTCTAGAAGCAGTCTGCTGAAATAAATAAATATTTTGTGATCCTTGAAACATTAAGGAACTGTATCGTATTTAAATATGGGGGAAAAATTATTAATTTTTCTTGGTTTTAACTGACATGGCTGTAGCAAAAACATACTTTTCAGTATAAACAAAAATCCATACATGCATATCTTTTGTCAGAAATGATAGGTTAAAAATGATAATCTAATTACATGGAGTGTTTACAGATGGTAATATTTTTACTAGCAAATTTACCACAAAAACCTATTTCAG
This sequence comes from Eurypyga helias, assembly GCF_000690775.1. Lineage (NCBI taxonomy): Eukaryota > Metazoa > Chordata > Aves > Eurypygiformes > Eurypygidae > Eurypyga > Eurypyga helias. The sequence goes on from NW_010271405.1 coordinate 93,970, forward strand.
TCTTACCTTAAGAGTCTCCATTTCAAGTCAAAGTCAACAAATAGTTTCATCTGAAAACACTAATAATAATAATATCCGAAATAATAATATTTTGTACTGACATTTTTAATGTAAGGGTTGTTTTGAAACATTCAAAATATTTTATGTCAAAGTTGTAAAATAATTTTGGACTTGAATTTTTACACTGGCATTCCAAAATGGAATTAAATATTCAAAAGTAAATGTAGCAAAAAAACCCCAAACAAACAAACAACAAAAAACCAACCAAAAAAAACCTTCAGATAAAAATTTTTCTATTAGACTGAATGAAATATTTCAGATCTACTTGACCTGATTTCTGTCTTAGCTATTGAATGAATAAACCATCATTTGAACAGGCTTATGGGAATATGTGACCAAATGTGTATGGACTTTCTGAGAACACATGCAACAAACCTTTCAGTTTTGAGCATTTATTTTGATTTATGAAGATATAGAATAAAAATTACTTTCACACTTTAACTACAGACAATTTCTACACTAGGTACTGTGCACGGTACACTTTCAGCATATGCAATGAACCATCTATCACTGACTTCTGCAAAATATGCAATTTTGTCGTGTAAATACTGCATTCTCATTCTGCTCTTGGCAGGATATGTTGGGTTATTTGCAAGATGTTCATGAGATACCCAGAAAAAAAACCCAAAACAAAAACCAGGAGAGACTCAGTTACCTTGTCACTTAGTTTTAAACCCAGTTTGGGAAACGTTCAGCTGTTTAATGTTGCACGTCTATGAGGCTTTTTAAGGATAAGCCATCATGATTCCAGCACTATGGTCCAGCACCAGGGGAATATGGCTCAGAGGGGAGAGATGAGAGGAGTCATTTCTAGTTTTCTTTAAGTCCAGGGTAAATGTAACAAGTCTCTCACTTTTGATATCCACTTACATAATCGGGCAATATCATCAACTCCTGTATTTGGGAAGGCACTTGCATATATACAGTTTTAAATTGTCATGGCTCAGTTTTCAGTCTTTAAGTTTTCTTTCTGAGGTATATGGTCTGCTGACAGCCAGTTTTGAGGCCAGGGTGATATATGCATTCAGCAGTGTGAAGACTGTGTTAAAAAGTCCCTAATGGCTGTCACATACAGTGTAGTCCACTGCAGCTTGAATCCAAATCTTGGGAGTTACCAAATCAGAGTTCCGTGCTCCTCTGCTATGCCGCAATCTTTGGTTACAGTCCTCCTTTCTTCATTGCACACCCCTCAGCAAGTGAAAACAGGACTGAAATTTCTAAGATCCACTCTTTTGTGAATAACACTTGGTTCTGCTTACAGTATTATATAACTTAAAACTTCTTGTATTTATAGTCAAGGAAATGAAAATTTTTCTTTAGATTTATAACACACCTTGTAATTATTTACAGAGGATGTAGATATACTCTGAGAAGTACTTTATAAAATGTAATTCATAAACTATTTGCCTGAGTCATCTTTTCTAGACCTTACCTTTCTAAATAATTTTTTGTTTAAAAAAATCCCCTGTATATGATGATAATTATACAACCTGATCTGTCATGACATTTTAAATTAACCACAATAAGGAAAAAAATTAGAATCAGCTAGGGAGAATATAACTCTTGTCAAGTGTGAGCAAGTCTTTTTCTAATGGGAGGAAAAAAAAAGTCAAATTACAAGTGATAAAAGCATCAAATCCAAAGCAGTTAGTATCATGCTCTGTTGTAACTGTGTACATGCATAACTGTTACTGGGCACATCTATATTCTGGCAGAAGTCCTGATAAAAGTCAATGGGAAGTTCAGCATAAATATCATGTTGTTGTCCATGACTTGGAATATTTTCAAAATTGCATAAACAATGAGCCCTTTTAATTAGGCACCTGGTTTAAACTAGTATTTCAAAGAACATTTTACTGATTTGTTTTAGAGGAAAAAACATTTATGGCACAACAGACTGAACCTTACATGTAGTATGTTTTGTTTAGATACCTTTCAGTTTTTATAGATAAGAGGGAAAAAGTTTTAAAACTGGGATGTCCTTGGAAAAGCTTTGGAGGATTCCAGTTAAGGGTTGTTTTAAATATTTGTTTGATACAAATGATTTGGAAAAGGGATGATGAAACTTTGACTGTTTCAGCTATGATTTCTTAAGCATTCTGCTCAGGTAGCATCCTGTGTTATATATATGACATTATAAATTCTTAATAAGTTATATGAAATGTATCAAAATTTTCAACTGAATGCACATCTTGATTTCCATCTTTCAAACAGAGATCCCATAATTGGTTTAAAACTTTCTATCTTCGTTAACTGAAAAGCAGTCGACAGTCATATTTATGTATGTGTGAATGTATAGGTATATGCTTATATAATATGTTTGCTAAGAAGTCTAAATTTTTTTTTTTTAATGAAGGGCTATATATTCACAGAGTAGGAGGGGTTAGAAGGGGTCTCTAGAAATCACCTAGTCCAATCCTTCTGCCAGAGCAGGATCACCTAGAGTAGATCACACAGGAACAAGTAATAGAATCATAGAATGGTTTGGGTTGGAAGGAACCTTGAAGACCATCCAGTTCCAACCCCCCTGCCATGGGCAGGGACACCTTCCACTAGACCAGGCTGCTTACCCGTCCTGGCGTGGAACACTTGCAGGGATGGGGCATCCACAGCTTCTCTGGGCAACCTGTTCCAGTGCCTCACCACCCTCTCCAGGAAGAATTCTTTCCTGGCATCTTATTTAAATCTACCCTCTTTCAATTTAAACCCATAACCCCTTGTCCTGTCACTACCTGCCCTAATAAAAAGCCCCTCTCCATGTTGTGAAAGACCCTCTTTTTTTTTTTTTCTTTATTAGCTGCCAAAGAAAATTCTTTCTCAGGTGTGTAACTGTAAACTTCTTGTTCAAGTGGTAAAGTCCAAATGGTCTTGCACAGACATTGATTTGAAACTTATTCTGGTCCCTTGACTTCCTCACCTAGGATATAATTTTGTGATTACTTGTTCATAGGTATTAGTCTCTTGGGTATTCTATGTTAAATTGGTTGAGGAAAGCGAAGTGGACAAGAGACACTCTAGATTACAACAGCAAAAGAATGGGAGAAACAGTCACCAAATGAGAAATCTAAGTTCAATAAATAACAGATAAACATAAGAAATAATAAATAACATATTGAATAACTACATTGATCCATTTTTCAAAATACTGCTCTACTGTACTATAGCTAAGATTTTTTTTTTTAAATACATCAGTAATGAGTAACTAGTTCAGAGGCGTGTACCTGCTCTCTTTAAAAGTGGATTAGATTAAATCAGAGTGAAAGCATGCTCATAACTGCAAACTTAGCTAAATTCATAAATTCACGGACACTTAATGAAGCCATAATCTAGAAAACACACTTTTTGGCTAACTACTGGTGGCCATTAAAATGAATATGCTGTATATCAGCTAATCATACTTCATGCTAAAACTATTTCAAAAATACAAAAGTTAGTTGATCGCACAACATCCCTGTGTAACAACTAAGTATAATTACACCCTTCTACTTGTGAAATGGGAAACTGGAACAGCCATAGTGGTCTTAAGAGACTGGTTAATGCTCACGGTGAAAACAGGATAAAGAACAGAGTTGCATAACTTCTTGGCTACACCTTTTCTGGCCATTAGACTGCATATAGTGGGCCATGCAAATAGTACACAGATTTGAAAATACCAGCAGATAAAGGTTATCCTCCAACACAATTATATTAGAATAATGACTACAACCTTCGATTAGGGTAAATCCATTCTTCCCCTTTCAGAGCAGAGGGGGAGTCAAGCACATTAAAAAGCTCATTGATTAGACGTCTCCGAGACACACACTGCTGGGGGATATACAAAGCTCAGTGAAGGATTCCTCTCTGTTTCAACAACCAGTTTTAAATTATGGTATATCTGATATAGATGTTTATTATGAAAAGCATCTTTGGAATTCTAATGTCATTGTATGTTGTAATTTAAGTATTAAACAAATTTTTTTCTTAGTGTTGTCTGTTTTCCCTGTGAAAGAACCACTGATGCAGCGTATCTAGATTAAGATCGATTAACAATTCTGTGAATTTTGCCCAGCAGCTATAATCGTTGGATGCCTTAGCAACTTCGTAGATTAAATCATAAGCTAAAATCCAGGGGGTTCAATTAAAAATTCTTGTTGAATTTCAAATTCTTTTGCGGGTAAAATGACTAGTGATTCAATATGCACTTGAGAATTCTCAGCGTTGGCTCCTTTTTCTTCAGTGTCATTTATCAAAATAAAACATAAATCTAAGAGAATATTCAGGAATATTTACCTATTGCAATTTAACATTTGTGCTGATGCATTAAGGAATAATGAAGCTTTGTTATTTGGATACGTAGCAAGGCACAGGCTAAACTTTATCCTGTTGAGAGAAGAATCTGATTTATTGTATTTGCTAGGCTATTTTTCCTGTATTTGATACTGACTAGGATTTATGCTAGCATTGGTCCTACACATAATTTAAGAAAGAGTATTTGTTAATGTACTTTTGATTTATTATGCTAGGACCTTCATACTGAAATGTGCTCCTAAAGGACTTTGGTTTGTTGGAAGTTGAAACCATCCGCTGTTCAGTTCATGGCTGCAGTGAAGAGACAAGAATGTTCTGTTCTTCCAGCTCCAATATGGACATTTTTACTAACTTCTGGCTAAATGCTGTAGCCTATTCACCTCCTTTTGACCATACTGATATTTCTACCACTGATTTCCTTGCAACTGTATTGTATTTCAGCTCTTCTAGCTCTTTTTCTAGTGCCCTGGTCACAATTTCTTTGGGTAGATGCACTTTTCCCACTGTGCTGTTGAGGGAAGTCTTGTTTATTGTCCATCAGCCTTTCTGAGTAATGTCTTTGTTTCACAAAATGACCTCCAGGTAATCCAATATCGTGACAAAAAGTATCAGCACCAAACCATTAACATGTTGATGCTAACCCTGCACAACTCTTGCCTTCTGTTCTCCCCCTTGCACAAAAAAAGAGCTTAGTTGATTAATGCTTTCAATTTTTACTTGCCCTGATGAAAAGTTCTCTTCTCTACTTAATTTCCATTGCTGTGTCCTGGGTCTCACCAAAGACAGGTGAGACATCTGAGCAGACACTGAACATATTCGAACCCACATAAGGGAATTCAGAACTCATTTTAAGCAACATTTTGTCTTTTCTTACTTTAGTCCTCCTTAAAGGGCTAGCACCTCTTTTTCTTCAATATATAGTGCTAATCATTTTGTAGACGAAGGTGACAATGAAGATGAGAGGAAAGAAGATGCTTCTTTTGAAAGAATAAAAAAAAAAAGTTAAATAAACAGAAACAAGTAGAGTGAGAGAAAGATAAACATTGCTGTAATGTTCCAGACACTGAAACAGTGTCTGCCACTTACAGTGGTGACAGAGGAAGCCACCATTTTTATTTCCTGTTTAAGTTCCTCCATTACATTTTGGTTTTTAGTGCATTTCCTACATCTTAGCAAATCTACAACAACATACTGAAGAACTATTCTGAAATTATATCTCAGTTGTGCTGAATACTTGGGGATTTCATAGATAAAAATTATAGTAATCAGAGAAAGGAAAGTTGATATAAAATTTAATATATTGTATAGATAAACCACCGTGGCTTGGAAGCTGAATATAAAGACAAATCTGAACTCCTTTGGACCCTCTATCAGCAAGAAATCTCTGCAGCTCTATTCTAAAAATTACCCCTTGAAACCTTTTTAATAATTCCAGCAGTTAAAACAAATTAAGTTAAATTACAAAGTAGGCTTAAAGCATGGTCCTAGAAGCCTCAAAATTCTGAATCTAGTTTAGCTCTGCCCTGGGAGAAAAAAAGTACAGAAAAAGTACAGGAATTGAAGCATAGTAAGAAAAAAAAGAAATCTGTGACTAGATGATACTACTTTCACATACTCAAAGTAATCCTTTTTTTTTTTTTTCCCCCTCTCTTTTTAGCATGGTAAAGCCTTCGTATATTTTTCATCAGGGTGAGAGGAACCTTCTGATCATTAAAAGCTAATTAATGAAGATTACTGAAAATGAAAGTTCTGCTGTTTCTTTTTCTGGAAAGCATTTTCTGGGTTTACAGTGTCAGTTTTATAATCAACATGTACTTGCTATTTGAGAAAATCACTATTTCTGTGTTATTTAATGTTTATGATGGGTTTTGCAAATCTAGCACAGGAATCTTGTGCCAAAGTGTAGCCCCGATAACTGTGCTGAAATTCAGCTTTGCTAAACTTTGCTGCTGCTGGTGGCGAGAAAGCTGTTCTGTTGCAGTGTTATTTACAGAGCTGTTTACAGCATTCTCAAATTACTTTCTTCCATTTAAAACTCTTCATTCTGGAATCGCAAGTGCAAAACTCATACTGGCTTCATCTGTCCTCTACATTCCATACTTAATTTCAATTACTAATTTAAAAATAATCAGCTGGGAATAGGCCAGAGAGAAACATATCTGATGAATGAATGGGTCTCTCTCTTGGTTTACTTACTCTGAAATAAAAAATGCTGAAGTGAAAGTGTGGAAGAAGTTTACAAATATCTATATATATGTTCTTGGAAATTTAAACAAATTACTACGTATTTATGCATTACATCTTCTACATGTAATGAATAGTATAGACTCTTACCTTTCTTAAATTATATTTACACATAAAGCAGTGTTAAACTTCATACATTATAGGCTTTACAGAGATCATTATCTTTTCATTTGGTGAAACAAAGGCATAGAGTGGGAAAGGGAACAGCCCAGAGTTGCACAAGAATTTAATGGCTTGAGCCAGCAGCTCAGCCCCATTTCCTGAGTCCTTTTCAGTGCCCTGTTAATTTTGTCCCATCACTAATACCCACTGCTGGGTATAACAAAAGGACTTTTTCTTCCAAATTAAATAGTTTACAACAAGTCAGAGATGCTTATGATTCTATGACAGCAGGACTTCAGACATGATGGATGAGTGATGAAGGAGTCATGTTACCAGATGCTGTTGGAAATTTGTCTATCCTAGCAATAGGGATTAGACAATGTCAGAGTGCCCAGTTTAGAAGTTTGTGTAATTTGCAAGGCAGAAACTTTTGATGTAAAGTCTACAAATCGCATGCATTCTTCTAACGCAACTTAAAATGTTGATCTCAAAAAGAAAAAAAAA
>NW_010271406.1:0-2032 GCF_000690775.1 Eurypyga helias
CCATGTCAGTGACAAAGATGTTAAATAGTCCCTGTCCCAACACCAACCCCTGAGGAATGCTGCTCGTCACTGGTTTCCACTCCAGACACAGAACCGTTGCCCACCACTCTCTGAGTGCGACCATCCAGCCAGTTCTTTATCCACCGAGCGGTCCATCCATCAAATCCACATCTCTCCAGTTTCGAGACAAGGATGTCATGTGGGATGGTGTTGAAGGCTTTGCACAACTCCAGGTAGATGACATCAGTTGCCCGTCCTCTTTGTAGAAGCCACCGTATTCGTCAGGCATGATCTGCCCTTGGTGAAGCCTCGTTGGCTGTCACCAGTCACCCTCTCCTTTTCCATGTGTCATATCATGGTTTCCAGGAGACTCAGCTCCATGACCTAGCCAGGCACAGAGGTGAGACTGATGTTCTGTGGATCCTCCTTTTTTCCCTTTTTGAAGATGGGGGTTATGTTTCCTCTGTTTTTTATGTAGTAAAAAATTGCAACACTAAATTGTCTTTCAGTTGGGGAAAAGATGTTTCTCTGTGAGTGTGCTTAAAAGAGGGATTTGTGTTGTTGGGACCAAAGCAGAAACAATAGCATTTTATTTCTAAAAGATCCTGCAAGAGGACTTGCAGGAGAGAACCGACATACACTTTAACAACTTCATTCCCTTGTGGTTTTCCTGATGGGACCTCGCCTGAACCAGATTTTACAATCTGCTTGCATCTGATGTGTTTTCAGATATATGAAGTGTTTATGATTGCATTCTAAGTGATACCTGAAAATATATATATTTGCATTTTTGCCCCTCTGAATTTGTTCGGAGAAAGGTTTAATGATTAAAGCATTGGGTAAATGATGCATATGTGAAAGATTTGATAAATTCAACAAACTTTGAAAGCACTCAAACTGCAAGTGTAAAAGGCTGTCTATTAAGATGTCTCAAGAGATTAATTTCAATAGAAGGATAATGTGTTTTAGAGTCATGATCGAGGATGCAGCTCTTAAGTGATTTACAGCTACCTAAGTTAAGTGTATCTGTAAGTTGTTCTAGGGCAAGCCTGCTTATTGGTGGGTGTTTTGAAGAGCTGCTGCCTTCTGATCTGAGCACGTTCCCCATGTAAGTGGCCTGTGAATGAGGTTGAGCCAAAGCTGGGTCTTCATGACCTTTTTTTCAATGTAAAGTTCAAAGCATTTTTGCTGTCATTTTTATTTTGATTTCTTTCAGAGGGGGATGGCAAAAAATGAAATCCTGGCATATAGTGGCATAGCTTTTTTTAACACCGTCAATCCAATTACATTATAAAAACTGTTTCTTTAAAAACATCTGCTCTCAGCAAGTTTAAAAACATGTAATTTCTTCAAAAATGCAATTTATGAGAGCACCGATCATTTACATTTCAAAAATGGGGTATTCGTATCATTACTGTGATGTCCTCTACGTAGTTGGGCCATCTAAGGTTGACTGTATCCTCGGGACAAGTTGCATGGATCCTATTGTGTATAATTTCTGAAAGATGTCTGTTGGAACCACATCTGTGGAGATGTTGCCTTGATATTGATGACTTGCATCTAAGACAAAACTCCTTATTGTTATAACGGTGTTTTGTCTTGAATGAGATTTTTACACTCCTTGCCCTTGGGGAGGAATACCTCGCATTGCAGTAGCTGTTCAAATAGGAGCTAGTTGCAGGAAAAAGTTGATGTCATTGCAGAAATATATCTCTGTGTTCAGAGCTTCCTAAGCAAATAAGGCACTAAAGGAAAAATGTCTTTTATGGGAAGGCAGTCTCAGTGTTTGGAGAACTCATGACATGGGTAGTCTGTGTAGCTACCTGCTAGCCAAGAGAAGGCCTTCACGATTACTTTCAAGTCCGTCTTTAAATTGCGTGTGGAGGAGAAGTGCTGGACTGTGTGCTATAAATGGCACTCTAGCACTACTTGACTTGGAGTTGATCTTGACATGATATGTATATATATATATATATATATAAAAAAAATATGAGGACACTTACACTTCTGAAAACTTCCAACTTCATCAGCA
>NW_010271406.1:2111-2917 GCF_000690775.1 Eurypyga helias
TACCCTTCAGATACACTCTGCTCTTGAGGCACACGGCAGTGTTCTGACCTTCAGGAGTCTGCCACGAAGAGACCTGCTGCTCAGCAGTGCTGGGGAATCTCCTTTGGAAAAACCACCACACAGAAGCAGAAATAAGAAATCTGCCCTGGAGGAGAGCAGACAAAAATGATATCTTCTTTCTCCAGTACCTGTTTTGGGGAGAAAATGGCAATGTGGTCTCTGGAGCTGGAGCCATCTCCTACACGAAGTCAGAAATGCTGCCTGGGGAGCAGGTAGACATCAGCGTGGTAAGATGGTTTGTGCCTACAAGGAAGTGCTGCTACCAGCACCCTTTTGTCTCTCTTAATTTCCCATTACTGTGTGATAACAGAACTGTGGAAGTTTAAAGGTGCAGCTTTCTGCAGGAACATGACATAAGCCCCGATTTTGGTATCTCGAGGTATTGGATTTATTTTTTATTTACTGTTATATTTCCACTGGGAAACTGCTTAAGGATGGATTAGGCATTTTGAAAGAAAAAATGGTCTTGTTGCTCACAGTATTGCCTTTGCTTGCTGAAAACTAAGTGAAAGTGCAGATTATTTCCTTTCACTTGCTCTGCTGTGTTTCATTTAGGGGATTTTAACTCCTCTCTTAAGCAGGAAACCCATTTCTCCTCCAGCTTTGCTGCATCACACTATAGTAAGATTCAAATATAAAAACTGTATCTTGTTTTCCTTGAATGAGATTGATCCAGAAAAGATTGGTCAGATCGTAAAATTCCATTAAATACTTGTTTTGTAAAAAAAACCCAAACAAAAAAACTA
>NW_010271407.1:0-786 GCF_000690775.1 Eurypyga helias
AGATGTCCAACCCTGATGTCCCCAACACCCCAACGTCCCCAACGCCCCATGTACAAATCTACGATGTCCCCAATGTCCCCAACGCCGATGTCCCCAACGCCCCATATGCATATCTACAATGTCTCCAACGCCCCATATATGTATCTACGATGTCCCCAATGCCCCGATGTCCCCAACGCCCCATATGCATATCTACAATGTCTCCAACGCCCCATATATGTATCTACGATGTCCCCAATGCCCCGATGTCCCCAACGCCCCATATGCATATCTACAATGTCTCCAACGCCCCATATATGTATCTACGATGTCCCCAATGCCCCGATGTCCCCAACGCCCCATATGCATATCTACAATGTCTCCAACGCCCCATATATGTATCTACGATGTCCCCAATGCCCCGATGTCCCCAACGCCCCATATGCATATCTACAATGTCTCCAACGCCCCATATATGTATCTACGATGTCCCCAATGCCCCGATGTCCCCAACGCCCCATATGCATATCTACAATGTCTCCAACGCCCCATATATGTATCTACGATGTCCCCAATGCCCCGATGTCCCCAACGCCCCATATGCATATCTACAATGTCTCCAACGCCCCATATATGTATCTACGATGTCCCCAATGCCCCGATGTCCCCAACGCCCCATATGCATATCTACAATGTCTCCAACGCCCCATATATGTATCTACGATGTCCCCAATGCCCCGATGTCCCCAACGCCCCATATGCATATCTACAATGTCTCCAACGCCCCATATATGTATCTACGATGTC
>NW_010271408.1:0-43879 GCF_000690775.1 Eurypyga helias
GGAGGGTTTCGGTGGGCCTGTAACCTGCCGGGCTGCAGGATCAGCTCTTAACCAGAGAAGTGGTTTAACTTCTGCGCCTTTTGCTTTTTTCCTAGTCTAAGTGCTGTTTATCTTTTGTTAGTCAAGAAATAACAGCCTGTTGTGGCTTTTTCTCAATTTTTAAAGATTGAGTCCTTTGTAACTCTGGTTAGTCTGTTCATATTTGGCAATAGTTTTGAAGAGTAATCTGCAGTCTAAAGACTAATCTGTATGTGGCTGAGATAGAATAAGTTTATAAGCAGTCTCTTCGTTTGTGTTAAGTTAAAGGAGATTTCTACTTACAATTTTCTGTTCAAGAATTTAAAAAAAAATCAGCTTCAGTATAACTAACAGCAACAGCCGCTATAAGAATGTGGTGGTGTTTGCTTGGTCTTCCACTGAATAAAGTAGTTGATGGCTTGTAATACTTTGGTTCACCATCTATTATGTTGCATTATGGAGATTTGTGGCTGGAGTCCATGTAGGATTAATTATCAGAGACGCAATTAGCAAAGGATTTCTGTTTTGCTTATTTAGTGTTGGTGAACCATTGCTTCCCAGTGACCAGTCAGTAACTTAAAGCTGTCGGTGTTCTATATTGGGTATGTTTTGCATGTTTACTTTTATAAGGATTCTAAGCAGCTCACTTGTTATTTTTATTTAAGTTTTTGGGGTTAACTTAAATTCCTGTGGTTTCAGCAGTGTCTAAAACAGGCTTTGCAGTTAGCAGGCTTGAAGTGTGAGTTTGCTGGTCACCTCATTCTTCCTGCCTTTTTCCTTTATTGTCAATTCCTTGCAAGTTTGAATGAGGGTCAGAAATATGTGCTTTACTTAAATCATGCTTTCAGAAGCTTTAATTAAATTGGGTTTGGCAGATGAGTTTCCATTCATCTTTACTTGCTTCCTTATGTGTGAGCTGTTCTCAGTTGTCACAAAGATGCTCAGGTGTCTGCCGGCGGTACTTGTAATCTCTGTGTTGAGCCTTCGTCTTTTGAAGGACGGTGGAAAGACAAGGCTGACAGCTGAAGTCCTTGTCTTTGTGTAAACTTGGGAATTGCCTCTTATCTCTACCACCTGCTCTCTCAATTCCAAATCCAAGGGGAAACAGACTGGGAGGTTGTTGCTTCCTTGAGACATCTACAGTTAGAGCAGGAAGTGCTGAGTTCTTCCAGTTAATCAAAAGGGCAGTCTGGCTCTTGGGAAGTCTGAAGAGGTCCATGCAGATGAGAAAGCTTGTTTGAAGCAGTCTCCCAGCCTGGTCCAGCTCAGATGGAGACAGGCCTAGGGCTGTATCACTGCTGGAGTTCACGATGGGGATGCTGCACTCTTCTGAGAGCAGGAACACTTGAGCATGCTGGTGGAAAGGAAGTAGGCTCAGGTGGTGAGCGCCTTGGGGAGCGGGGCAAAGTTTGGTCAACAGCAGTAGTGCCAACAACGCTTCCTGGAGTGGGCTGAACTGTGTGGCTTTGGGCTAGCAGCAGTGGCGGCTCTTGTCACGGCAGGCTGTCGGCGTCCTTGCAGCAGTCACCATGGCACAGCCTGGTGATCTGTGTGGCGGCGTGTGATGGCTCGTGTGCAGGGCTGGGCAAACTGGGGCAGGCCTCCATCCCAACCACCTCCCTCTGCTGCCAGAAGAGAGGGGCTGGTGGCAGTTGTGTCACTGGGAGAGAGCTATGAATATTCCAATCTGTACGTTGTGCGTGCAAGTGGTGACCAAATCCAGGCCTAGTTCTGTCCTTGCTGTTCCAGCTGATGATCCTAAAAGCTACCCTGATGCTGATACCAGTACTGCACGTGCATGTCATTAGCACCCTAGTTGTGATATATGTGTGCTCTGGGCAGTAGTTCCTATTTCCTACTGTCTAAATGATTGGCTAATGAAGGACAAAACAGTGGAGATGCTCCAAGGACTAATGCAGAACCACCAGGCACTGCTAGCCTGTGTTTAATTGATACTGGAAGGAGACCGGCTGGCTGTGCCAGTGAATGGTTCAGAGTAGCTAAACCTGGGAGCTGCTTTCCCAGTTCAAGGCTAGGATTTGTTGAGAGTAGCTCTGTGCTTTCCTCTGTAAATGCCTGATTGATGCCTATAAACTTACTGAGAATAAAGCTTGTTTTTCTCCTGTGGAAGAACAGTTTTTACTTTTTTTGTGTGTGATTTGATGGGTAAATAGAAGATACTTAATTTCTTCCGTGTGCTGGGGCTTGAGTTTCAAACCAGTGTTCACTAAGTTATGCAAGCATTCGTTTAACTTCCTCTAATGTTTGTTTTAGTTGAACTTTTCATCCAAAACTTGTGCTGAGATGGGAACCATTGCCAAAACTGAAGACCAGGTTAAAAAAAAAAACAACCCAACCAAACATCATCACCTCTTCTCTGTTTCTTGGTTGTTTGTGTGTGTTTCTTTTTTTGTGGGTTTTTGTAGTCATCTGTAACTTGTGTCACATGTGAAACCTGTACATGAGAATACTCTGCTTCGTATGATGCTGGCATGCTGAGATACATATCCCTTTCTCTTATCCTAACGAATACAAAATGCACCTTGAAGGTCATTCAGGATGGTGGTTTGGCAAAGGTATTTCTGGTTCCTTTTCTGAAGAAAATAGCCTGTTAAAGAATTTTTAAAGACTGTTGTATCTTAAGAGAGCTTAGCATGTTAATCCTACTTCTTGTCTGGTTTTGGCAGTACTTACAGCGGCAAGGTGTTCCGTGTTACCTTCTTGACTTTGGCTGCCTCTCTAACTGTGCCCCTGCTTGGAGTAACTGTTCTGCTGGACTGTCCTATAGACCCTCAGCCTATAAGGTAAATTGTTGCTTTGTTTTGAAATAAACGTAATTGAAATGTAACTTTTTGTATGTGTCCTGTTGGTTGGGTTTTTTTGTTTGGTGTGGGGTTTTTTTTGTTTGTTTTTTTCAGGAAACAAGAGTCAGCTGTGTGAAGTGGTTCTAACTGGATTGAGAAACTGGGGAGTGATTGCAGTACTATCAATTGCTGTGGCTTGCTTCACACACCCAGTCTGTTTCTGAGCTATCTTGTGCAGTTGTGTGTCACTACTGATCACTGAAGGGGCTGAATTACTTTCTTTGATCGTTAATCTAGAAGGTTATTTTCTGCTGTCCAGGCTGTCACTGGAGCTTGTGATTACTTAGATGCACTCTTGCCTTCTGACTTTTCAGTAAGGACCAAGCTGTACATCTGCTATTATAGTTCTGTCAAAGAGAGACTCTTTATCTGAGGATGGGAATGGAGGATAACCTGACTGGCTTGATTTAGTGCTTTGTACCAATGGAACCATATGCTGATGTTATATTTAAGTGCAGAACTCATAAAGCAATGCAGCTAGGTGAATGTCTGAATTCGTAAACATCTGAATCAAGGTCCGTATCAAATGTGTAGCGTAAAAGTGCATCAGCTGTGTGAGACGACGTGACCTGTGTTGGGAGAAGTTGTGTGTGAAAGGCTTTGGCTGCTAGCATAGGGTGGAGTCAGGCTGTTTTGTGCTCCTGGCATTTTGAAGTAAGTGAAAATGCTCAGTCTGCTGAATATTTATGATCAACGCAATTCCTTCAAGAAAAGGAACACCACCACACTAAATATCTCGAGAGTTGAAAGAAACTGTTAATGTGTTAGGGTAGTACTTACAAGTCTTGCCAATAGGCTATTAGATGTAAGCTGCATCACTGCAAATCATAATGAAATGCTTTCTGCGGTGGTTGGGTTTAACAAAACCCAATTCCTTGAAATGCGACTGAACACTAATTCTGAAAGCCAGCAGGAGGTGTTTATAATGCCTTTCCTGTTACACAGTCTTGATCTACTTCTGGCCTAGGGTAACAGTATTCTTACTTTAAGTCCCTTTTACAAGACTGGGAGAACTATTTTTCCTGTCCAAATCACTGGCTTATATTGCTGCACATTCTTAATTAGCTGCTTAGCTTCCCTGCCAGAAGTGGTTCCAGTCTGTACAACAGGTAGGGTGATGCTGCGTGATGTTTATGAAAGGCTTTGAGAAAGCTCAGGGAGGTGGGTGCTCTCTGAACCAACCCCTTCTGTGAAAGAGCACGTAGAAATCTCATGTGCCATTAGCTATGTTTCTCCTGTAAACCGCTGGAAATAATGAGGAATAAGAGAGCGGAGAAAGAAGCAGATGTGTTCTGTGCAATTCCTGCAACTCTGGTTTACTTAAAGTTCCTTCTTTATGAGCCTGTCTTGGATAATGTTGATCCCAAGGAGGATTTGCTGCTTGCAAACACAACTGTCCAAAGTTCCCAGCAAATGAGTTCCTTATCTGAAGCCAGTTATCCTCAGCTGAAACGCTCTAATGCTTGGAAGAAGGGATGGAAAATGAACGTGTGTTAGCATTGTGAAGATAACTCTGCTGTAAATCTTCTGTGGACAGGAGCTAGTAATTCAGTTGGCTTTGCCACTGCAGTAATATGGACTGAAAGGAAAGTTTGCTGTCTGAAACCAGACAGATAAAAGTATGTATTTTTCACTCCGTCTGAATTATGTTTTGAACCTGTTTTCCTCAGTTGTCATTGCTGTTATAGTTTGCACTTTCAGTTGACTTCCCCCCCTGCCCCCCAGTCACTTAAGCTGTAGAAATTGTAACGATTTCTATCATATGAGCAGTAGAGTGACAAATAGGTCGTGGATCATATGAATCTGGGCAAGTTTTTGGAGTCAAACCTCGTCTTTTTAAGATTCTGCAGGTGGAAGGCATTTGCTTACGGTCATATACAAGTTATTTTAAAAAAAATAAAATTGAAAAATTCTTTGAAAGCTTGGCCTGGGGAGCTTTCACGTGCTCTTGTGAACAAACCCCTAATGACCTTACCACCCTGGGCGTGTATGCAGCTTTTACTAATAGCTTGAAATCCTTAACTCATGGAGGCTGAGGTGGCTTATAGGTGTGCTTTTAAGAACCTAAGAGACTGAAACTTGTTCAAGTCTGCCAGCACAGTTAAGGCTGGGTTTGAAGCACAGAGCTTTGGACCCTGGTATTTACACTGAAGCTGTGTAGGCATCTCACTACTTCCCTTCTCCCTGTCTCTCTAGCTGGTTGCAACTCCAGTTGGCTTCAACCTCCCTATTTATGTAAATAAGGGCTTGCAAGGTTGGACCTTATTATGTCATTTTGAGATTTCAGTTCAATACCCTTTAAGTATTTGTGTTGGTCTTCCTCTGTTTGGATGGATCCAAGTCACGAATGAGAATATCTGTTTCGATATGGTACAAAAGCGTGTGTCCTAGCGCTTAAACTACTGCATCACTTTTTTCTCTAGTTGTATGCTAATTAGTAATTAAATATATTTTTTCTTTAATTACTTAGAATAATTACATTCTCTTTATTTCACTGCTATGTAGTGTCAGGTCTCAGTGTATTGTAAAATGCCAAGCTTCTACATTTTAAAACATTTTCGCTTAGGAATTTGCGTTTATCTACTTAGCTGTTTCTACCAGAATATTTTTCCTAATTCAGCCGAGTAAGAAAGCAGTTGTTCTGTTGTGTGGTGGCAATGCAGAAATGCTTTGCCTTTGTGTAAGACAGATGAACTAGGAACGTGTTGATAGACTTGAAGCTTTGTAGATTTCCAGGTACATCTTAGGAACACATAACTGCAACTTTTCTGATCAGCAGAACCAGTACACTATGATCTTTGAACAAAAGTGAGTATCTTTTTCTGCTTGTCAGCTGTGGTTTGTTGTGGGTGGTTTTTTTTTCCTGTGTTTAAATATGCTGTATGTAAACC
This sequence comes from Eurypyga helias, assembly GCF_000690775.1. NCBI lineage: Eukaryota > Metazoa > Chordata > Aves > Eurypygiformes > Eurypygidae > Eurypyga > Eurypyga helias. The sequence continues at coordinate 5,774 of NW_010271408.1, forward strand.
ATAGGTCAGGCTTGCAGGAGTTAGCCAACTGGGAAGAAAACGATCCAATGTGTTGCTCAAGAGTGTTTGCAGATTTGCACAAAGGACCCTGAGGTCTGTGTTCTGTTTTGCAGTCTGAAGGAACCTCCCCTCCTGACGGGATCGCTAGAGCCCAATACCAAGTTACGACAGGCTGAGCGGTTGTGGGAAAATCAGCTGGTCGGACCAGAGTCCATCGTCAATATTGGGGGTAAGCACTGACAAAATAAGCTTTTAAAGAAGGGTCTTTAAATGTTACTCCTTTGATGAGGTTGTGTTTAGCAATATAGCTCTTAAATAACTTCCAGAGTTTGATATCTTGAATATGCAGCCTTTTAAAAAAAGGATTGAGTTATGCCACAAGACCTGGCTACTATATACTGCTTTTCGCCTCTTTCCCCCTATAAAATAAATCTTGTTGCCAGATTAAAAATCTCTTGTCTTCCAGGATGTCAGCAATGTAGTCAGGGGCTACTTAACATTTGGAAGAAGTGGTCCCGTTTTATTTTTGGCTAGCTCTTAATGGGGAATTAATATTTACAGGGTACTACCTACTCTGTCAGTGCTCATTGCTTCTGAGGGAGCTGAGTGTTGTGCTGTGAATTTTTGCCTATAGGACAGAAAAAATCTCAAATTAATCAAAACATGTTTACATTTTAATGCTGTTGCATTCATTACTGGTGCTATCCTATCCTTCCCCCTCATGGCACGTGTTCTCTCCAGATTACAAAGCCATGCCTCCTCTGAGCAGTTTCCTAATGATGTGGCTGGACTGTAGTGGCATGACACCCAGTCGGGGAACCAGCTTTGTGCAGGGGTGGTTCCTTTCCTTGCGCCCCCTGAAGGGAGTTAAGGCTAGAAACGACCCTTGATGTGAGCACTTGACTGTTTTAATGTGGAAAGGGAAGGGTGTGGTTGCTGAAAGCAAGGCCCTTACTGAAACATCCTTCAGTACAAGAGGTACTCGGTAGCCTTATCATTGTGTTTTTTTCCTTCTGCTGTATCTTCTAATAAATTTGTAAAAATATATATATAAAAAAAAAAATACCCAGCAAGAAACTACTGTAAAATCTTCTCTCAGGTTATGCTTTTTGTACCTATCTCTGTTAACAATGTGCTAAAGTGATTACCTGAAGCCACTGATTCTTTTCTGTTACCTAGTTTTGTCAATCTCATAGGAAACTCTTAAGGAAACCTGCAAGGGACAACTGTCCTACAGGTGAAATAATCAACGTGACTGGCAATGGGTTTTGTATGAGTGAATGTTGAAGGCTTCTTATTCCTCTTTTAAAAATGTAATTAGCAAGCTTTAACTTCAGTTAAATTGAAGATGGGAAAGTCCAAGCAACAGCGTTTACTAATCCAACGGTCTTTTGTTTAATTTGGTTGCATGGAAAAGTTTGTGTTGTTTGTATTCAGCGAATCTGTCTTATGCCATCAGGTGGCTTGGCATGAATACAGTAAATCTGGCAATGCTTTTGATTTGGGTGGTTGTTCACTTGCTATGGTTTTTGTAATTCTTCCCCAGAACTGATACAGTATGAGTGTTGGCAGGTGTCCAGCAACCTGTGTGGACTGTATCAGAATGGGAAGTTCTAGCCGGTCAGTTTTGTTGATGAGTGGTAAGATGGTTGTGGTGCCACGTCCCATTTGATGTAGAAATTTGCCCAGAGGGATCAATCCAATGACTAGCCATTAAGTTATATCCACTTTTAATCCAGGATTTGGACCACTTACGCTTGAAAAGCTTCGTACCCTGTATTCATAACTCCTAAGGCTTAAATCTTTTCTCTTCTTTTGGAGTTGGAAGAAATCTAACTAAATACTCTTATTTGCCTTCATCTTTCCCTTTCCCTCTTTATTCTTTTGCTATGACTGAAGAAGACTCTTACTTCACTCTATCTTAAACATGAAACTGTGCTAGCAGAAGGATTATGTGGAAGGATGTTTGCCACTAAGTTTTTTGATCAAGCTAATCACACAAGTTGTTCTTGCAGATGTGCTCTTTACTGGGACAGCGGATGGGAAGATTATCAAAATTGAAGATGGGGAAATACAAACAATAGCAAGAATTGGCCATGGTCCTTGTGGTGAGTGACAGCTCCTGAACACAGCGTGCCTGAAAACATCTGGGCCAGGGCTTCTGCTGTTTAAACTGGTGCTCTGCCTGGGTTGCTCATGTCAGAGCATATCTTCCTCTGTGGACGTTTGTGACAGAAATATTAGTATTACTGTTTGTATGAATGAAGCATGAATGGAAATATGCATATAAGCACTGAGAGGAACAGCAGAACAAAGGACCAAAAGAATGAGAATGAGTGCTCTTGATTTAAAAAACAAACAAACCAAACCAAAACAAAAAACCACTCCTCCCAGCAGTAAAATTCAGGTACACGGGGATTTTTTGTCCTGACTACAAGGTCTGTGCTCTGGTAAGGCCACAGCATGGATGACTTGTTGGTAGAAGATCCTGCATCTTAAGACCAGGAGGAAGATGAGGTTGAAGAGCATCACAGATAACATTCCTTTTCCTGTTAGTCCATCTAGAAAAAGCACGTATCCTAAACAAGAAAAAAATGGGCAGCAACGTGGCATAATATTTATGGAAGCTGAAGGAAGCAAGATTCCAAGGTGAAGGGCGCTCCGTAAAAACTGAGGACTCGTAAACAAGTGTGAGCGAATGAACACTGAGATAATGCGTGAGTGCGAAAGATCAACTTCCTTAGCAGCTTTTGAAAGGAAGTGTCACCTTCCCATCTGTAGAACTTTGCCTTGCGCTTTGTTGTACTGATTTCCGTTCCTGTATTTGTAAATACAGCAGAGGGGAGTTGTGGTGGCTCCACCTGCTCTGGCAGAGATCTTCCTTGGGTCATGTCTTCTCTACGCTAAATTTCGGTGGCTGAATTCCACACCTCTTTCTGAACCACTTAATTGCATCCTTGAATGAGATTTCTGGAGCTGAGTGAGAAAAGCTGGCAGCGGCTTCTTCATTAACAAACCATTTCTATGGGGAAGCTGGACTTGACCATCCCAGTACAGCCATGCAGTCTGAGGAGCCTGGCTGGTGTGTTTTGGGGCTGTGGGTGGTTTTGTTTGTGGTAATGATGTAGAAGCTTCCGTGAGGTTCTGCAGCCCTTTGCTGATTGCCAGTTAGACAGAAGTTAAACACAGCAACAGCTCCTGGCTGTCTGTAGCTCGCGCTGACACATTCACTGTTTCAGCCATGTAATCTTACATGGATGTTGACGTAATTAGGCGCTGGATCGATTCGGAAGCGCTCTCTTGGCTGCATAACAGGTAGGACAGCCTTGGTGCTGACTGCCACCGAAGTCTGCTGCCAGCTGGTAGGAAGATGGACTTCCAGCTGCTGCTGAGGTTGTGCTGGATATGAAGAGTCACCTTCCCACTGCTCATTTCCATTGGACTTGTACAGCTTGGGAGAAGTGGGCAAAATTATGCTGCCTTGTTTCCTTGGGGCTAAAGAGAGAGTGAGGAGCCTAGAATTCTGTCTTGCCCTCCTAGACTTGGGGAGGGAAGTGGAAAGGCTGTAGCAGACTGCCTTCTCCAGAAGTTTCTCGTGCTAATCTTTAAAACTACAGACGTTCTCAGGTTCTTTGTTCTTCAGGCCTCAAGGAGACAAACTTTTCAGATTTGCAGTGTTCCCCTTCCGCCTCACACAGAAGTCTTCAGTGTCTCTGTCTTGAGAAACTTGTTGTTTCATGACAGCATTGGACCTTTCCAGGGGAAAACGTTACAAGATGTGCATGTATTTCTTTTTTAATAAAAGAAACCAGCAGTAAAACTGATTCTTTCTGGGAAGAAGCATTTAGTTACATCCAGTTTTCTGACATTCAGCCCTACTTGGGGCAGCTGTTAGCTACCAGTCTGGCAAACTATCTCTAGACTGGTGACAACATGGGGATAGCTGTTCCACTCACACCTAGGAAAGTAAGAATCATTTCTGTAACGAATGTGTGTGGTGCTGGCCATCGAGTTTTGTTAAGCTACAGTTTGACCTGTGTAGGTACCCTGAATGCCTTGTCTTTGTTTCTATTTGGAAAACCATTTTAAAATTGTTTTCTAAGGAACCCGAGAAGATGAACCAACATGTGGAAGACCACTTGGCATCAGAGTGGGGCCAAATAACACCCTTTTTGTGGCGGATGCTTATTATGGACTCTATGAAGTTAATCCTGGAACAGGTATGACTTTCTGCTCTTCTGCTGACAAAACTGGGGTTCCTTTGCAGTTTTGCGAGACGCTGCAGGCAAAAGAATGCCTGCCTTTGTAAAGTGATGTGGAGCTGTCTGAATGAAATATGCCACGCAAGGACTTGATCTTTTTCTTGTGGCAATTATTCCTTTCTCTAGATCAGAGTTACCAGTGTTCTTATCTTCTGGTGACATATGCTTTTGGTTGTCAAAATGAGTACCTCAGGATCTGTGAATAAAGCTCTGTGTAGCTGTTTCAGTTTTCATAAAGGGGAAAAATACAGTTACATGAACTCTGTCATGTTTGCTGTACTTTTCTTTCTGCCTTGATCTTGCTGTGTTGTAGTGAAGAGCTCTTAACTTCCCTGTAACCCCAATCTGTAGAAAGTGAAAAAAGATGTATTTTGGTGCAGCTGAAGATCCAGTGGCTTGTTCCTGCTGGGGAAGGCACTGTGGCCTTGTGCCCTTCGTTGTATGTTTCCCTGAGCCAGATCTCCCTTTTAGGAGCTGTGCTGTCAGAAAGCAAGAGTTGCTTTCTTGTAGGGTTGATTTTCTGACTGTTTACATCTGAGTTGGCTTCAGGTGGGGAGAAGGAGGCTAGCCAAATACTAGGTGAGATGTAACTAAAGGACTCAGACTGGAGGGTGTGATCAAGGTCTCCCATTTCAATGGCTGACAGCTGCCATATCAGCTCAGTCATGGTGAAAACAAGCAAACGAACAACTGCCCAAAGGTGACTTCAATAGATTTTGGTTAATTTGTAGAAATATGACCTTAATTTGCCTGGTAATACGTGGCAGAGCTGCCTGTGGCAGAGCACGTTAGTGAACCTGCTGATGTTTTAATGTTTAGAAAGTGCTTTGTATCTTGATTTGTGGGGAAAGAGGGAGTAGTGCCTGCATCCTTCTACAAGGCTGGGACCTGAGTTTGCACTTGTTTTCATAAGAGCTTCAGAAGCCTGAGAAGTCTGGCACTTGTCACTAGGGAACATCACTTACTGTTTCAGTTTTCTGTATTTTCCCCTGGTCATTCATGTTCGCTGTTGAGTTGTTCCATTTCAATCCAAAACCTTATTACTTAAGAGGCACGAATGGAAAAGGGTGAAGTGCCTGTTAATTTCATGTTAGTATTTAACCCACTTCCAAGACAGGACATACAAAAGCTTGTTTTGTGTGTCTTCCCCCTCCCTCCTCCCCCCTTCTTTTTGTAACCAGGTGAAACCAAAATGCTGGTGTCAACCAAAACACTCATTGAAGGTCAGAAGTTGTCATTTGTGAATGATCTTACAGTGACCCAGGATGGGAGGAAAATCTACTTCACTGACTCTAGTAGTCGATGGCAAAGACGAGACTACTTGTACTTGATCATGGAAGGCACAGATGATGGGCGGCAAGTATCTCTTCCCCAGGGCATTTAGCTTACTGCAAGCTCAGCTGTAGGAATGGACTTACTGGTGGTGGGCACTTCCTTGGTCTTCATTTTTTTTTTTTCTCTTTGCAAACACTGCACTGCCCAGAGGGGATGAGAGAATGTGTGGATGTTGCTAATGAAGCCTGCAGCAAAATAAATGAGATTCCTCTTTTTCCTTCAAGACTTGCATGGAATGTTTAAAAAACCTTTTAAAAGAGAAGGTGTTAGCATGTTCAGCCTAAATCCTGTAGGCATGCTGCCAAGCTCACGTGGCTTAGTATTTGTCCTGTGTTCATAAACAAATGCTTCCTGGCCATTCTGCCTTTTTAACTTAGTTGAAGTGCATGCAAGAGAAGATAGAATGCCTGGAGAATGAAACCAAGATAAATATTTGTCTTCATTCAAAACCATATATAATGCTTCCTTTTTAGCCTACTTGAATATGATACAGTAACAAAAGAGGTGAAAGTCTTAATGGTGGGGCTGAGGTTTCCCAATGGTGTCCAGCTCTCTCCTGCAGAAGATTTTGTCCTGGTGCAGGAGACAACCATGGCTAGAATCAGGAGGTGAGTATGACTTTGCCAAAATGATTACTGCTCTCCGTTTAGAGATTGTTTAAATAAATGACTTGTCTGACAAAAGAAATCCTACGCTCTATTCATGCCGAATTATCACTGGCAAAGAAGGTGGCCTTCCTCCATACTTAATCTTTATTTTCACTGTAAACATCTGGACTGCATAATCTTTCCATCGTGAGCTTCTTGAATGTAGTGGAGTAAGCTGATTTTTCCTGGTGAGAGGAATGTGTCTCTGCTCTGTTTCCAAAAAGAAAAAAATTATTTTTTTTAATGTTGTGGCATTTACTTATTCCTTAGACTGCTTGAGTGAAAGATGCACTAACCCTCCTATCTGTAACTTTCAGGTATTATGTGTCTGGGCTGATGAAAGGTGGAGCAGATATGTTTGTTGAGAATATGCCTGGTCTTCCAGATAATATCAGGTTAAGCAGCTCTGGAGGATATTGGGTAGCAATGTCAGCTGTCCGACCCAATCCTGGATTTTCTTTGTTGGATTTCTTGTCTGAAAAACCATGGATTAAAAGGATGATATTTAAGGTAAAAAAAGAAATAAAATACTGAGTCTCCTTTAGTATAGGAATGGAGATTATAAATATCTGTTTGTCCTGTTTCTTCCTCTTCACAGGAAGATTTTTAAGTTTTCAGTGCCGTGGTTAAAACTCTTGTGGTTGTCCCCACATAGAGTCCTTATTTTCATAGGTAGTAAAACTAACTTTTGCTTCTCTGAGTAGCAGGTACGCATCTCTTAAGTTGCCTTCCATCTTGATCTCAGGAAGGAAAAAGAGACTCTCTCTGCCCTAGCCATGCAGCCACACAGGATCTACATTTGGATACGTGAAGACTTCACCTTTGTACCTGAAGTGCCTAAACTACTTATTGCCAGGTGTCCAGTGGGCATTCATGATGTCTGCCTGTTCTAATGACTGCCCTAGGCATCCTAGACAGCGTGCATGTTACGTGTGCTGCTAGGTGACTCTTCGTTCTGACTCAGTCTGCCTGTTTTTATGTCACACCCCCCTTTAGGATGAGCAAGAATGTATTTTGAAAGGGATATCTGATGCTAAAGAAAAGGCACGGTGCTTTTTAAACAGTGCAAAGACTTAAATACTTTAATTCTCAAAAAAAGAAAAAAATCCACAGGCAGTGTTTAGGATGGAAGTAGTGCAGGAGCCTTAAGGAACCGATGCTGTGGGGAGCAGAGCATGATGTCAGCTGCTTGGCATCAGCTGCAGCAGAATGAGCTGATGTCTCCTGAGGGGATGTCCTTTCAGCTTAGTGCTGGAGTGGAGTAGCTTCTGCTGGTCGGCTTAAGTTGGCTTTTCAGATGTTAACGTGTTAAGCCTGTGTAAGAAGGCCTGCTTATGTTCTCAGCTGCTTCTTCCAAGGAGTGTGGGATGCTCTCTGACTCTGCAAGTGTCTGAGGTCTAATTGTGGAGGACAAAATCTTTTTGTTCTTAATTTTCCTTTTTTCTTTTCCTTTTAGTTGCTGAGTCAGGAAACTGTGACAAAGTTTGTGCCCAAATACAGCCTTGTTGTCGAACTTAGTGAGACAGGATCCTACAAAAGAAGCTTTCACGATCCCAACGGAGTGACGGTAGCTTACGTCAGCGAGGCACATGAGCACGATGGATACCTTTACCTGGGCTCCTTCCGGTCTCCGTTTATCTGCAGACTTAATCTTCAGCATGTTTAACTGTCCATCCATGATAAAGTGCCACTGTCCTATAGCGCTCCAGAGGTACGAAGGAAGTGTGTGCTTGGGGTGGCGTGTGACCAAGGACAGAAAGTCTGTTAACGTACAGTAGCGCTGTGCTATTGCCATAGGAAACTGCACAGCTTGCTGTTCCTGTCCTTTTCCTTGGTTTGATTGCTCTTGCTTTGGAGTTGGCATGCATGCTCATTAATATCTGAGGAGTATGGTGGGGCGTTGTCATGTGGTTATGTGCTCCCTAAAGAAAAATCCATTGCTTTTCCCCACCCAGCCCTGTTTGGAGTCACCTTAAACAGACGCCATCTGTCATCTTTAACGCGACTGTATGTCTCCTTACGCTGGAAGGATTCGTGATGTATGGAATCGAATTCTGTTTGGTTTGGATTGAAGAGGATGTCTTGCATGTGTTCATGTCTATTTTCGAACCTCTTGTTCAGGAGTGATTACAGTGCACATTCTGATGTCGTACCATGGTGCTGTGGTAGAGGCAGCAACAGCCAGAACATGCCTGCAAATCTAGTTACACCATTTGGGTTTCTTCAATTCCAGCCTGTGTAGTCAACATCAGACATAACAATTAACTGTTAATCAACATGCAGAATCAAATCTGATCGTTATCTGTGGACTCCTGTATTTCTTTATGGCATTGTAGTCCGATGATGAATGAAAGTTTCATTTTCTGTGTTATTAAAGACTAATTTCAGCGGGTTTAAGAAGGGTCACTGTAGTATTTACTCCGTGTTTACCAGGTCCTGTAAGTCTCCTGTTCATTACGTAGCTGGCCGTTCCTGAGTGACATGGGAGGGAAGAGGGCCAGCTGCAGGAAACCTCTTCAGCACGCTTTTTATGGAGAACTGGTAATGATTTTGGGGAAGGCTGGTGTCTGAAGATGGATGTGGGTGAAGATTAAAGGGCCACTGTAAAATCTAGTAATAGTGGATGAGGATGGCTTTGGAAAAGCTTGGAATGCAGCAGTAGCTCATGGATGCTTTCTGGCATCTCCAGAGGAAACAGTTTACTTCCTCTGTTAACAGACACTGTGCTTGGTAAATCTTGAGAATGCTTTTCTGTCACCTACTACAAAGGAAAGGCTGTGCTGTTACATTATAAAAAAGAGCTTTTGCATCTTGAAGAATTAGAGGTTACTTCAGCTGTGGATTGATTTGTGCTTTGGGGTTGAAGACTTGGCTGCTCTCTCTTTTTCTGCCACTGGGTGATAGTCAAACATAAACTATTGTTCAATTTCCTCACCTTTGAAAAGGAAACAATGAAGATTTGCTTGATAGAGAATGAAAAGCACCAGAGAAGGGGAAGATGATGTTAAAAATGTTATCTGCTTTCACTGGCCTTCTGTGCTTGTCTCTATTAATGGAGGGGTATGCAAAGGAAAGTGATTATTCTGTCAGTGCTTTTGACACCTTGTTCTGTGTTACTACCAGACTGTAGCAGTCCTGTGGCAAGTGGCTGATGGTTGCCGGATCAGCCTGACTCTTCCTGTACGGGCCAGGGTCTGCAAGCACTTTGGCTTGACTTGGTGGTGACGATTTGGGAAGGAGCTCAGTAAGAGTTGAAAGCAGCCCAGCAGATGAGCTGCTGCAGGCTCTGACCTTTGGTGCAGCTAAGCCCTATCTTCATAGCTTGTGGATAGAGGTGGAGTGATACTGTGTAAGTGTGAAAGGCTGGAGAGGTATGACCTGCCATGGGAGGGGACAGACTTGTTGCTGCCTCTGAAGAAGGGCTGAGAATGTGACACACTTGCAACGTCTTCTGGGAAAACCCAGCACAGGGCAGGCTGTTTACACGGCAGCTGGTTAGCATTGCTCTGCCAGGCCTTGCAGCCATCTGTCCCATTCTGATGGCATACAAAAGTTTGAACTTGATGGGATCATAAATTGGGGTTGGCAATTCTGTTGTGGGGCTTGTTTCATGCTGGTGCTTTGGTAGTCTTGGGGCAAGTACAGCTTCGCCTGTTGCTGCATAGTTACCTCTAGTGATTCACTTGTGCTGCCTTTTGTAGTGTAGTCCTGTATGTTTTGACATGCCAGATGTGATGGCTTTTCTGTGACCATTTCCCTTGTAAGACACTGTCCCTGAAGTTATGAGTGGGAAAGGAAGTAGATTGCAGTGCTGCTGATGCTTAAGAAGGATAAGACACATGAAGAGTTGTGTCTTGGGAGTTCTTTGGTTCTGATCCTTTTTCTACTGTTCTACCCCCTCACTCCTTCCTGGCCACTGTTGGAGACTCGCTTAGTACACTGATGATCCTGTGGTCCCACCAAGAAGTTCTTTTTTTTGTTCTCTCTGAGCTCCATAGCGAGTACTGCAGACCCAGAGGTCTTGGGTGCTGCTTTTCTTGGAGAAGAAGAAACGAGAATGCCGAATATGAAAGGTGTCTAACACAGTGTGACTTTTGTGTGGTTTAGTCCAAACTATCAGACAGTGTCCAGGCATAAGTATCTCAGGCAGGTGCAAAAAGATTAGAAATGGTTAATCAGGGCAGAACTGAAGCCCAGAAGCAGCTTCCTCTAACCTGAAAATACCTGATGCCCTTATTCACTGGGGCTGTTGCCTTTTGAGCTCTTCCCTTAATCCTGTGGTAGCGAGGAGGGTTGTTTTGCCAAGTGGTACAGTCAGGGCAGGAGGCTGGACACGATGAAGATACTGGAGCTGTCTGCACAGGTCTTCCTATAGGGAGCAATTTGCCTGTAGCATGGAGAAAGCTGAGCTGATGCCTTGGGCACTTGGGCTTTTTCTTGGCCCTGGCATCCCATGGGAGTTCAGTCACTACTTGTCCTTTCTGGCTGGTGGTGCAGGTTCTTTGCTGGCCAGGCCTCTTCTAGCTACAGCCACACTAGAAATCACTGCAGGCAGGCTAAAGGCAGGCTCTGCGCTGAGGGCAGGAGGTGAATTCTGGGAGTAGGGTACAGAGGCAAGTGGGAATTCATGCCCATGGAAGTCTTTAGTTCTGGTGTCCTGCCCTGCCTGTTGTTGCGTCTGCCCCGAGCAATAGAAATTTCTCATTGTTCTTGTCTGTACTTCTTTGGGATGTAGCTGAATAGCTGTCAGTCTAAATGAGTTTGTCTAAAGGTTAAGCCTTTGGACAGAGTGTGCAATTCTTCTCAGTTTAATTTCTCAGAATTAATAAAGCCTGTCTGTCCAGCTTCTACAAATAGAGAGAGTTCACAGATACAGGTCCAGTCAGTCAGCAGTTCCCTTAAAAAAAAAAAAAAAAGACTGCTAAAGGCTGGAAACCACCAAATGTAAACTGTGGTGGGTGGCACAGCTTAGTATCATTCTAAGCAACAAACTGCATGGTGACAGGCTGCTTAACCAGGCCATTGGTATTTCATTTGTCAGAAGGACCTTAACCTTCCATTTTAGCTGGAGCTTTATGGATGTAAACATGGGTCAGTCTTTTCCTCAGAGGGAGGTGATCTGGCTGTCTCCTGTGTTTTTGTAGTGACCTGAAACTTCTCTGCAAGGTTTTTCACTGCTGTGCTTGGCCCTGCAAGTTAGAGCTCAGCCGGAAGCAGAGCAGGATGGTGGCATGTGAGGCACCAAGGAGAAAGTCAGTATGCTTGACGCTTCCTGACGAGAGGGATGTTTGCACCAAGACTGCCGATACCTCCATGGCCAAGAAAATTGAAAGGAAGCTGTCATGATGGCCCCCATGCTGGTGGGGGATCAGGGTGGAACTGCAGCGGTACCAGGTAGAGGTGTCACTGTGCAGTTTAAGGACATGTGTCTGAATGCAGGGTCTGCGTACCTCCAGTCCATGGAGACCCCAAGTCTGCAGAGGCTGGAAGGAGTGCCTTTCTTGAGCTCAGATGGTGTTGGCTCCTGTTCCTGGTGCTGTGCTGGATCCTGATAAGCCATCTAGTATGCAGAAATGGGGCGGTCTGCTGTAGAACCCAGGTGAAACTGGTTGACTGGCACACACTTCTTTGATTACGCAGCATAAGGGGTGCGTAAGAACAGTATTTTCATAGATACTCAGGTGTTTTAATCCCTGATGGTTCCTCAGATGCAGTCCTCCCAGAGTAACGCAACACATTGAAATGCCTGTGGAATGAACAAGCTGGCATAAACTCCCCTTGGTGCCCGTGTGAAGGCTGCTTTTATGGGCTCGTTCCACTTCCACAGGAGCATGACTCGGTGGCATGTTGCAGTTCCAGATGGATGGTGACGCATCTGCCTTGAGCAATGGGGAAAGCTGGAACAAGCCAGGCTTGGTAATGAGACTGTCTCCTCCCTTGATGGTATCAATGCAGGATTGTGGCACCTTCGCAGCTCTGGGGCTGGCTCCTCTCCAGTGTGGATGCGTTGCCCCACTGCAAGAAGCAGGAACACTTACAGCAGTATCCAAATGTCTTGTCAGGGCAAGATCGTTCTTTGGTGTCAGGAGAAAGGAGCTGTGGTTCCCTTAGAAGGGAGGTAACCCCCTGCACAACTCCCAGAGGAGCCTGAGGGTGCTTCCTGTGTCTTACCCAGGCTTCTATGGGGACAGACTGTGGCCTGTGGGAGAACAGTGTCCTCTCTCCTGAAGGGCTTGGGAAAATCTTTGCTGTACCATAAAGGCTTGCAGTAAAACAGCCCAAGGAAAAGGAACTGAGCTGGAGTACACCACAGCTGTGCATTCTAAAGTTACGTTTTGTTCTCCTGTGCTGGTGGAACAAATGTTTCTGCAGGGCACAAGTATCAAGATTTTGCTGAAGCTATTTAAAACGCAGTTCCACAGCTAACTGCCCTGTCCCTCTTCCAGAGCAAACCCATAGCAGAGCTGGTGGACGTAGCTCCTGATGCTTTTGCAAAGGTTGGCATCTTGGTGTAAACAGCTGATGGAAGTGATTGCAAAGCCTTGGCATAGATCGGATTCCTTTAAATCTGAGTCTGCTTTGTGGCAGTAACCTCTGCAGATGAGGTAACGACCTCCTCAGCTTTGTGTCTGTCCGCTCAGCGATCGCAGCAGAGATCTGATGATGCTGACACTTGGACCTTCTCACCTAGCTTGCTTAGAAAACAGAGTGCTGTAAAAGAATAAGCACATGGGGCACCTCATTTTTGCTGCCTTGTTTGAGGCAGGGACTGAAAAACTGAGCAGTAAGTGGTTGTAGTCAGCTATATGTGTTTCCCCCAGCCAGCATAAGTCATGTCTCCTTATCCAGCTGCTGCCAGTGGAACCTTTTCTTGGTTCTGTGCAGCTGCGTGCATGATTTGGCCAGCTGTCAGAGGGGCCTGCAAGTCAGTCAGGTTGTGAAATCGGGTAAACTGGTGTAGAAAGGCCTTCCAACTCCTTAACGTGGAGCTGCTGACGTGAAGAGAACCAAAGTGGGAAGCCTGTCAGTCAGCAATGCTTTCTATTTTGGTGGCAGGCAGTTTGTTTCCTCTGCAATTTAAAAAGTGGGAGTGTAAGGGAAAACATTTGCACAGCAAAGCTTTGGAGCCAAACGCAGACCTCCGTCGGAGGATCACTGGGCACTGCGAAGCTCTGGCGAAACTCAGGCTGGCTTGGGTGGAGTAGCACACTGCGCTTGGAGGTTGGCGGTGTGCAGCCGGTCCCTCCCTGTGGCAGACAGTTAGGGAACTCTGCTCAGATGAGGTGAAGTATCCCCGTCAGATGAGCCGAGAAAGTATGTCAGGGACTGAGCCCCATGCTCCCAGGATACTGGGGAGAGACGAAGCTGAAGAAAACCACTCTTTCAGCTTGTTGGCAGCCCTCTTGCATAAACCCATACCTCTGAAGCACCAACTTTGGTTGTCCCAGGGGATCTTAGGTCACTGCTGGGATAATTTCTGGCAGCAACAACTTTCCCTTTTTTTCCTTATGCCCTAAATCTTTACTAGAAATATTTATTTTTATTTAATTGCTTTGGTAGCCTGGAACAGATGTCAGAGCCTCGGCAAACTCTGGAAGGGTATGAACTCCCTGGGGTGAATAGGGGAACAGTTAACCTTATTGTAAATCCTAGCAAAGATGCAGCGGGCAGAGAGGCTTTTTGACTGCTGCTTGCCATTGTGAACAAATGGAACTTAGCTGCAGTTCTTCAGGTCAGTGCTAACAGGGTCCTCCTGATCCAAGACTCTCTAATTGCCCAAATCTTCCAGAGTGAAGTGCTGTGGAATGGTACAAAGAGCTTAGTTGACTTGAACACCGAAGGAGTAGAGCTAATGGTGACTGTTACCTGCCTGGAGGGATGACGCATGCTGCTATTCCAGTGCACCTTCCTTACTGTTACAGCATACACCTTGCTGCAGCTGTGAACATGAACCTAACCTGTCTTTCTCGGAAGGTTTCCCACTGTGTTGGTTGCAATGAGCCCATCTGTGTTGCAGGAAATAAACCTGGTTCCAGACAAGCCTGTTTGGATAGAGAGGTCCAAACCATCTGGCTGCATTTTCCTTGAGAGAACAGCAAGTGCATGTTGGAGCAGAAATTGAGGCGTTGCCCAGCCTGCAAAGGTTTGATTTGGGATTACTTGGAGCAGAGACCTCAGCTATGCTGTTAATAGATCTATCTGTCCTAAGATCCCTGGACCTCAGCCTGGAGCCCTTCACCGACTTTTCTTGACTGAATGGTTATAGTGGCTGAAAAAGGGGGTGTTTCTGCTAGTAGAAGTCGCAATATTTCTGCAGAAGGGCAACAACTGTCAGAAGAAAAGGGAGGTGTGTTGAAAGAAAGTGTTCTTCATAGCTTAGGTCAGGGCCCTACCCATTTATTAGTGCTGGTCTGTGTATGACAGAACATGGACCCAGACTTTATTGCTGTTTTAAGGAAGCAGTTACCCAAATCCTTTCAAGTAAGGGCCTTAGTCTGGTGTAAGCAATGATCTGCCCAGGCATGAAGAGTGAAGGCTGAAGGAATGGTAGATGCCTGCCTAGAAAAGACCATTTTTCTACTAAACTTGAATATAAGCTGTGGTCAGCCAGAGATTGAATGTCTTGTATTAACCTGAATGAAACTACATTGTTTAACCTCTGGAAAAAGTATTATTTGGGAATATGATTGGGTTTATTCGTCTTGGCATTTGCAATGATGCCCTTTCATCGTATAGATTAGGTTTTGGTTGAAGTAGAAGCACTAGTTAGACTGTGTCACTTCTGGGCTGTGGGTGTGTTTCAAGACAGCCTTATCCATACTCTCACCTTGAAGAAAGAACTGCTCTACCTCGTGCATTCCTGACAGGTGTGTCCAACCTTTTCTCTGGCACTGGTGACTCCTTTTCTGTGTGTGTGTATCCCCAGGCAAACCATCCCGCTGTTGTAAAGCTTTCCTCGGTGTTGTAGTCACGTGTGCTGTGGTTTAGACTTGTTTACATGATAGCTGCTCGAAAATTCATCACATAATAAAGCAAGTCCAACAGAGCTTCCTGGGTGTATCCACACTGCTTGGAAACACAGCCAGAGCATGGATGGTGCTGAATGAATGACAACGTGCTCTCATCTGCAGTTTAGTATTGGAAAAAGAGATACAACTGGATAGCAATAAATTCAGTCAAGGCAGGTCTTTGTCACTTTTGAGCATCTTTTGTCAGGGAGAAAAACCACCATGTGCTTTGAGAGAAAAGCTCTGTGGCAATTCTGTCCAGCTGTTCCCCACTTCAGTCTTGACCTCAACAGTCTAGGCAAGGCAAAACTCCTGGTGGCAGATCCCCTGTAAGTCAGGCTCTCGTGGGGAAAGGAGAGTCAGCGACAGAGAGCGACTGGCACGTATGCTTTATGTAACCAAGGCGTTATCCAGACCTCAAAATAGCATCTCAGCATCTGCAAATAAAAGGGGAATTGGTGACGAAGTTCGGGTGGCTGCTGGTTGGTCTCAGCATTGTGGACTGTGATGGGGTAGGAGAGAACAGCATCTTTTTGTCTGCCCCCTTTATCCTAGGAAAAACACTGTTTGCTAAGCAATCTTGCCTTAGTGGGAATGCCTGTGTAAGGATTTCCCCTGCCCAGGAAATCTCTCTATTCAGCACCTATGCTATTTCTGCATGCTTTCACTCAGCTGCCCAGGAATATGGGCTAGATGGCTGTGTGTGGCTCGACTCCTTGCAGCCGGGAGCTGGCCCTGGGTGCTCGAGAGGTGCTACGCTGCTTCTGCAGCCAACCCTGCCTCACCCCCGCTGGCTCCACACAGAGGCAGCTCATACATCTACGGGGGGCATGGCAGAGCTGGGCTGAAGGTGACTGTACTGCTAGATAGCCAAGGCTCACCTGCCGTTGCTGAGTACCCCAAAGGAATCACACACGTACCCGTTGCAGTTGTTTTTTCTGCTGGAAGTGACAGCTGTCCAGGCTGGAGTGCTCCCTCTTCTCACACACGGTGCGTCCGATTTCCACGTGGAGCATGTATTTCAGCCCTCTGACAATCTAGAGAAAGGAGTTTCCCCTTTTAAAGTAAGGGCAGGGCAAAGGGATGCCAAAACTTTTGTCTGGGAATCAAGTGCTATATCTGTGGATTGCGTGTGGTGTTTGGATTGCCACCAGAAGTTTGGGCTCTGCTTACCTGTACCATGGCTTTGTTTATCTGCGATTCCTTAAACAGGAAGAGGTCATTGGAACTGTTGTTGTATCTGTAAACCCCCAAGCGAGCTGCCTTGCGCACACCGGGGTTGTCGGTGTTCATCGGGACAGGGAAGCCGGGTTTCATGGTCGAATGAGGTGGTGGTACGTGCGTAGCTGAAAACACAAAATATGAGTGCAAAACACATCAGGATCTGGGACAGAACTTGGACTAGCTCCCTGCTGTCCTGCAGGGTGGGCTGCTTTGGGTACCAAAGTGCTGTTGCCCTGACCCAAGGACCATCTGAGTACATCCGACAAGTGGAGGAGCAAGGTCCCTAGGAAATGGAGATTGAGGGGTGGGGGATGAGCCCACGAGCTTTCAGGTTTGAACACTTCTCTCCCCACAGCCCTTACTACTGTATAGCCTTTCGTGGTTGTGTAGTGAGCTTCTCCATGCCCTGTTTGTTCGTTCAACAGTTTAAAAGAAGCTCAAAGCTTACGGTTGGTGCCATGATTTCCTCCCCTTTCACATTTGCCTTCCCCTCCGTTTTCCTGCTTCTGAAATACAAACCGGAGGGGGGAAAAAAAAAAAATCCACAACCTGCACAAGTCACTGTGCGGCCGCTGCTGACGCCAAGACCTGCCAGTGCAGGAGGTGGCCCTTGGAGTTCACACTCTGGGTGTGGGCAGTTAGCCTGCGTCTGCATACAAATGTGCATGCAGAGCCTGTACTGAAATTGCTGCAAAAGTCTTTTTATCACCTCCATTTATTTTTTCACAGCTAGATCTCTCGCTAACAGCCAAGCACAGAGCATAGATGGTGTATTTAAGCCTGTTTCTACTGAGAAACTTGAGTGGAAGAGAGAAGGGCAGCCTGATCCAGAATCTATTTAAAAAAAAAAACAAACCCAAACCTAACCCAGCATTGCATTACTTTCCATCATCAGCACAGGAGGCTGCAAAAATCAGCTCTCAGGTTGCTTATGTATGTCCTAGTTACACTATCTCATCCTTTCCTGCGGGTGGTAATTGCTGCACCCCCTTGTAACAGGGCTCGGGGGTTAAAGTGTTGACCTGCAAAGGAAAGACTCAGTTCCGTGTCCCTCCTTAACTCAAGGATGTCCAAATTCCCATCTCTTCCTGGCTGACGCCCTAGCAACCTCAGTGGCCCCCATGTTTTTCTTGCAGGTGGGAGCAGAGAGCCCCAGACCACACGTCTGAGAGGAGCGGATGTTTTGCTAATGGGTTTGTGTCTGGTGTGGAGGTGACGAGCTTTCCCGTCCCACGGCTCGGATCTATGTTGGGACTGGGTGTGCAGCCAGGGCCGGGCAACCTGGCAGTGTTTTTTCACCTAACAGCCCAGAACCTACTGGTAGGTCCTGAGATGATTCTCTGTAGGATGGGATTCAGGAGTCACGGAAACATAGGACCATGCAGCTTAGGACTGATGGTATTTCGCAGGCAGCACATCTTATCCGGTGCTCAGCTCAGGGGTAAGACTTTCCACAGCATCTGACTGTCCCCTTGTCCTGAGCAGGAGGACCCATAGGTGATTCAAGAGGGCCCATGCAGGACCTGCCTGCAGTCAGAAGGGAAGCTTGGGGCAGAGCGGGCAGGGTTGGGGTTTGGGCCTTGCCCATAACGCAGCTCTCCTCTTCCTCAAGGATGCCATGGTTTTTCCTGCCGCTGCCAATAACAACCTAATAGCTTACAAGAAGCAGGTTTTTCCTGAGCTCACCCAGCAGTGGAGACAGGCTGCCAGGCTGAGAGCAGGTCACTGGCTTGGGCTTTTCTGGTTGCTCTCCAGGACCTTGCTTGAATCTGTGTTCTTGCACCCGCTGGGAAGTCAGATGTGGCAGCGGTGGGATGCTGACAGCAGATGCTGTCTCTTGGAGGAGGAGGTGATAACCGCAGGCTTAGCACAAGGTCCCTTTGAGGCTTAATTGCCCTCAACACCTCGAGTCATGGTGACGTCTTTTTAGGCGTGAGGTGGCAGGGTGAGTGAGGCTGGCTGTATTCTCCCATGCTGTGTGTGGGAAGAAAACTGCAACGTGTTACTCAAAGCAAGAGTCAGAGTCCAAAGTGTCCTTGTTCCTGGCTGTGTGCCTGGTAGATCCAGTAGGGTCACAAATGGCAAGGCCTCTGGAGAGGTGGGCTCACAGTCAGGTGTTGTAGACAGGTAGCAGGCTGGTTTGTACCCCTGTATTTCCAAAACCCAGAGACTCTTTGGTGGAAGGCACTTGCAGTGAAGAAAATCAGAACTGCATCCTTTCCTGACAGCTTCTTCCCTAGCGTGGTCCTTGAGGACCATTTTCTTAAAAAGTTGAATGTGTGTAAGGTGATGGCCCTGTTCTGGGAGCAAAGCAGAACGGCCCGGGGGTGCGGATAACAGCGCAGGGCTCTGGACACAGCCCTGTTGGTGAAACACGGGGTTGTCCAGCGGTCTGGGTGGGAGCAGAGATGCTGCATGACTTGGCCAGGTACCTGCAATATTCAGAGCCCCAGAGGATGTGATCTCATGACCTGGGAAAACAGCTCTCAACTGCTCTACAGGGAGATGCTTAGGGCCATTTGTATTTCAGACCACATCCTTGCTCCTGGGTTTGGAAATGTGAAAAGAGAGGGGAAAAATCTGGCCCTCCGCCTCGTCCTTCTGTTGGAGAGTAGTAGGGTAGACACTTCTCGCTCTGAGTTAACAGGCAACTAACTGCCTGTTATTAAGCAAGAGAGGGCTGTTCTTGCAGAGATGAGTGTTGTATTAAGAGGCCTCCTCTTGTGCTTTCCTCCCTGAGGAATAATTCGGGGGGCCTGTTCCTGCAGCATGAGAGAGCGATCCTGTGGATGCTCTCACCCAGCCTGCAGTGAAGCAAATAGGCAGGTTGCTTTTTTTCTTTGCAGCGGGGTGCTTTCAAACCTCCTCCCTGTATCTAGGAGCAAGGCTGGGCTTTATCTTCGTGTTTAAGACTCAGCAGAGTTCCTGCATGCCTCTGCAACCCCCAAAGGAAACCGCAGTCCGAAACGAAAAGCTACTGGCTAACCAAACACCATCCCCGAGTGCATTAGTACTTTCCGTGTGTGGGAGCCAGAGTAAAACTGAAGTAGAACTGAAACCTTCAGAGAGAAAATACTTCTGTCTTCAGCTCCCATTCTAAAGATTTAAGGCCAGCTGCAATCAGGAGAGTTTCCTTGCTCAGCGATACCGAGTGATGTTTCATTAAAGTCAGCTAATCGGCACTCAAGTGCCCATCTGTACTTAGCAGTCAAATTGTTACCCACAGTCTTTAGATTTAATAATCAAGGTCATGAAGAGTTTAAACACCGACAAATAAGTTAAACCCATCAGTGGACTTAAAAATCCCTGGATGATGTCCCTGGATAACACGGTTCGCTACGAGGGGAGAAAGTCTTGTGAGCGGTTGGGTTTCCAGCTGCAGTCTGAACCCTGCAGCGCTGAGCCAGCCCGGGCAGGAGTTGGAGAAGGGCTGCTACTTACCGGTGCATTAGAAAGCAGCACTCGCAGGGCCTAAAGCACAAGGAAAACAGAAATTATTTTCAACTCTTACCTCCTGAAGTTCTGGTGAAGCTCCAGAGTGCTAAACAGCAGAGTGTGGCGAAGCTGCAGGCGAAGCTCGCTGCCATCTCGACCGCTTTAGAAGAGGAGCCCGCCAGCGAGAGGAGCGACCGCCCTGCTTCCTCCTGGGGAAGATGGGCCTCTCCGAGTGCTCTTATTGGCTGGGGGGGAAGAAAAAAGTCCCCCTGACCCCCCCTGAATCATTGCAGCTCTGATGCAGGCTTGGTCTCCTGCTGATGACCACATACCCTGAAGCCCAGCCGCAAAGCTCGGGCTTGGTGATGGCAGCACCCACCCTGCTCCAAGGGGGGGAATTTTCGTGCTCCTCAGCAGCACGGGCAGGTACACGTAGCCCTGGGGAGTGGCGTCGGGGTGAGGACAGTAACTGTCGTGTTGTGAGATTCATGGGGAAATTTAATCCCTCAGAAATGGGCAGTGAGCCCTGGGTATGTGCTTCTTGACTCGTATATGGGTGTCTGTGTGGGGGAAAGGTGGACACAGTGTCTTGCTTCCCCGGATGTGGAGATGCGGGGTTTGGGTGAGGGACACGAGTGTAGAGCAGAGCCACTAGGAAGAGGGTTTTGGTGGCAGAGGAGAACACTGTGACCCACATTTACAAAAGGTATTTTGACAACAGGAAAGGGCTGTGTTAGGCTCGGAGGGGGTGAGGTTTTCTCTAGGTGCTCTGCAGAGAGCAAGATACACACAGGGAGAGGGGTAGTTTTGGCCCTTTTCAGCTCAGGGGTTGGATTCCCCAGGGTCAGTTTCCAGAGAAATCCTCTCCAGGCAGTGTTGGCCCATAATGAGGAGCTTACAAGTCTGGGGAAAGGGCTTGGCTGCCAGACCTTGTGATGCACCTGAAATAACCAGCTGGCAGATTTAGGAGGCTGGGAGATGATGTCTCACCGAAGGGCTGAGGGGTGCACCTCAGTCTGTGTGCGTGCACTTGTGTCGGGTGGGCGGGAAGGCGATGGTTGCCCTCTGCTTGTCCCAACAACAAACTCTGCTTCTTTTTGAGCAGAGCCATCTTACTGCCCGAAGGAAAGTCCCAGTGCAGGGCAGTGTGGGTGGGGTGTAAGAAGCTGGAAGAAAACTCTCTTAGTGTTTCCTTGTAGGAAGGGATTAGGTAAACCTTCTGTTGAAACATCCCACCGAGAAGGAATGGGGTAAGTGTGGTGACACATCTACCGTCAGTCATACTTGCACAGAGCTTCTGAATCAGACCCCGAAGCCTGTGAAAAACATGGCAAGAGAACAAGAGGGACTATACTGGGGGGTTTTGTCCCCTCCCCCCTTTTTTCTTTTGAGCTCACACAGTGGCCTGCCCAGCTATGGCACAGGTAGGGACTGAATAGGGTATCTTCAGTCCTCCCTTTCTCCTCAAGAACTGTTCTCAACAGCTCTTACCTCCATGAGAGACCCCGGGGGAGTGTCCTTGTGACCCAATCGTCGAGTCCTCCAACTTACAAGAAGGGGGTGGTTGGGACCCTCGTTACGAGATCCCAACACACCTCCTGGGTGTTGCAATAGCCTCCTTATCACCCTGCACCATGATGAGCCAGAAAGGGGTTCCATCTTCCTGCAGGACCTCCACCTCTTCTCGGCTTCCTGGGATTCTCACAGCCATTTGCTTTGAGTCCAAAGGGGCCAAGTGTGAGGCATTTGGTGTGGTGGTGTTTTTTTAGAGCATAGATTCTTTCCTTGCTTAAAAAAGTGCCTTGGGACACCATGTGCAGCCCTTTGGCAGGGCTTGGTGTGGGTAAGGATGATGAGGGGGACGGTGGGTGCACAGAGGTGGGGTGGGGTGGGGGGTGGGTGCTGGAGTTGCAGGGCCACCTTATCGGCTGTTGGCACTAGAGGACACCAGAAGGTAAGGCACGGTGCTGGAGCCACCCTTGCCGGCTCCAGGCACCCCTCCGAGCCCCGCAGCTGCCATACTCCTGCCCCGAGTCCTGGGTTGCCCTGGGTCCTTGATCTGCACAGCACCCAAAGGCCTCGCACAGAGCAGGGCTGTTCCCCATGGGGACAGACCCCAGGGGAACAGCCCTGTTGGAGCCTCATCCCAACCCAGCAACGCCTTGTGGCTCTCCGTTTGCCGTGGAGGTTGCCCTGTGGCTCTGATGGAGCAGCCCTTGGGGGTCTGCTGGCTGGTGGCTTGGGTAGGGGGAGCGTGCCCTGGCTGTCAGGTCTGGTGCAAACCCGGCTGCTTTTTGCTGTCCCACACCAGTGCCACCAACTTGTCCTGGGAGCTGGGACAAGTGCTTCCCCAAGAGCCTGTTTCGCCGTTAATGGGCTTTGTAAGCCAGACTTAAAGCAGCATGTCTGCTGAGGGCACATTTTTCCTGCCTTCTGTCTTCTAACCTTTCCAAAAAACTGCTCATTTGCAGCTCTTCCCAATCAACTTTTCCTTTTTCTAGTGGCCCTTCTATGATTCTCTTGAGGAAGTTTCTCTGGTTCTTTTCTCCTAGGAAGTGCCAGAGTAATAATGAGCAATAGTATTAATAGTGCTAGGTGCTGTTATGTAAAACCCTCCAAAAATACAACACCAAAAACCCCACCAAAAAAATCCCTCCCTCCAGTGACTGACAAACAATAGCATTCTCCTCCAAGCCCACAACACATACTGTTTTTCTTTTGGAATTTTTGTGCCGTGGAAGAACCTATGACTGGAGATGGGCACTGTTGTCCCTTTCACATGCCTCATTCCAAACAAATGCCATCTCCTGGGATACTGCTGTGTGCCCCAAATCCGACTGCAGGAGGAATGGAGCAGCGTGATGTCTTGTCTGACATCCAACCCTAGAAAATGGGTCAAATATCTTCTTGTTGAAGCTCCCTCAGGGTCACTGATGGGAATTTCACCCACTTTCCCTGGAAGGTGTGTGTAGATCACCTCCTTCACACCAGCACAGGGCATGTGGGACACTCCGTGGGGTAGTTTCCACATTCTTAAGTTTCCTCCTGTGTGGCTGTTCCTGCGTGAGCAGAAATCCTGAGCAGGGAGAGGATGGGAGTAAGCAGGCAAGGAAAGGCTCACTGATTATCCCAGGGTAAACAGAGCACGTGCTTTAAGCAAATAGCCTTGACCCAGTCTAAGCCAAGCTTGTGATCTTTTTGCATTAAGCTGGGTTAAACGGATCTGAAAGGACTTGCATGCGTGGAGAGCCCTCGTGTTTGTTTTTGTGTGAGTAGGGCACGTCTGGTTGCCAGTCGCGGGATCCCAAGCCTGCTGGGATCCTTGCCTTTCCTGCAAGTGAATCAGCAGCCTGTTCATTCTCTCATTGTTGGGCTGGGCTACGACAGGTTTTGGAAACTATGCAACTGCAGGGCCTGTTTTGGTTAAAATAAAATTACTCTCCCTCCTTTTATTATCCATAATTCAAGATTTAATTATATCCTCTTTTTCTATTGAAGAAGCAGAAACCACAGTACCTGAAGTTTGAATTTCATGACATTTGGTGCATGAGGTGGGCTTCTTCAGCATCACTTTTTACTTCTGTCATTCAAGGCAGACCTTTGGCCACAAAGCACAACCCAGCTGTTGCCACTGCGGCTTCCTGGGATAATGCCAGCGGGGTCTTCAAGGGCTCAGGTTGGAATTACACTCCTGTAAATGCAATAAGCATCTAGCCCTGCACCCACAGTATTTGATTTTCAGTTCTGACTCCCTTTTTGCACTTCATGGATCAGTGGGGGACTGTAAGAAAAATTCACCTCGTTGCCTTTCGCAGGGGCTTGGGGGATGCCTGGGTTGTGTTTGAACTGTGCTTTCAAAAGTTGTAATTAAGAGATGTTTACCAGTGTCGATAGTTGAGTTTTTTGTTTTTTTTAAAATCTTTTTTTACATTTTCCAGGCTGCCTTCTGATCCCTAGGGCAGCTAATTCAGTTGGCTTTGCTTTAATGAAGTATCTGAGCAAGAGGGTGCTTTCCTTGGCTCCCAGCTGGAATAGAGAAATCACCACATTTCAGCCTTAGGTAGACAACACAGGGGAAAACGCGGGCTGCTTTGGCAGAGTGGCAACAGCCAACTTCAAGCCTTAAAGGTGGCAGAGGTGGGCACGATGTCCTCTTCCACCCTGGAGACCTGCACTTCACACACGCTGAAATACATTGAGGTGCAGAGAAAGGACAGTCCAAGGGAGAAGGACCAGGATAAAGAATTCAGGTGAGGACTCAGCTGCTCCTCTGCCTTCCAGACACCTCACCAGCCCGTCTTTTGTAAGAGGAAAGACCAGGCTGCTCATACAGCATCAGCTTTACAGTTACAGGGTCACCTGGACAGGCCACAGGGTACTGATACCCTTCTGCAGTGCCTCCACTGCAGTAGCTGTGATTTTTCAAAGGGATTAAGGTTTATGCCTTACATCCTGTTTTCTACCAGCAATAATTTTTGAACTGATGAATTTCAATGAAAGCAGGCTGGAAGACTTGAGGATAATCTGGTTACCATGCGTTTCTAGAGAGGAGGAGACCCAGATTAATGGCTGGGCTGGGGCAGGGGTGAGGAGCACAAGGGTGGCATTATTTAATCTATCTGCCAGCAGCACTGCCAGCTGGTGGGCAGATGATTGCCTACAGGTTGCATTGTGGGGTATTTGTAAGGAATAGGTGTACATAAAGACCATCTATATTTTACCTTGGGGCTGTTCTATTAATTTTGAGATGAACAAAGCTCCCATCCCCTCCCTCTCCATTGGAAGATTTGAAATAGTCTGCTCCTAGGGCAAACCTGCTCCTCTCTACACCTGCTGCAATGAGAAAGAAGATACACGTTTCACTAAGATCCTGGTGCTGTTCCCACTGCAGCATCCAAGGTTTGCTACTTGAATTTAAAATCAGCGAGATCCTGATCCCCGCAGTATGAACAAATCCCCTGTTCTAACAGGAACATGATATACTGATGCCCAGAGCAAAGGTCGCTTTAGCCCAGAACTTTCTCTTGGAGTACAGCCTGGAGGGAAGGATTATTATTCTTCTGGACTGTGCTGAAAGAATTTCAAATCCCCGTGTTCTCAGCCCCATTTGGGGACCACGTGTTTGCTGAACTACTGATCAGGAGAGGTCGGTGATCCTGCAGATGTTTCCTGCCTCAGTTTCCCCACTGCCTCTCAGTTTTGCTGGTTTTGCTAATGGCCGTCTCTCGTCAGGACTCTGCACAGTGCCTGGCACCAGGCAGGTCCTATTTTGTGACAGAGCCTCTTGGCAAGGTCGTGCCAAGGTGATGACGAAGCGCTGCCAGCTTAGCTCTTGCCCCCGTACGCAGCGGCTTCTCGCTCCACGCTGTTACCCCTTCACCTCACATGGTGCTGGGTCTGGTCAGGCTCTGTGCAAGCCCCCGCAAACCTCTTAGCAAACAAAACTAAGCCTTGAGACGTGACTGGGGGCCTGTTTGACGGACACCAACCTAGTTAAACAGATATTTTTCTTACCGCGTTGGGAAGTGCCTGGGCAGAGCCATAGGCTTTGGCAGACACTTGCTGACTGCTTGTGTTTCAGTAGTGCCGGGGGTCCCTGCCATGGAAGAGGGTCTGTTGTACAAGAGGTCCATGGAAAACGCCGAGGAAATGAACCTGTGAACAATTTGCTCGCCACCAGCTGCCCGGGTGGGCAATGAAAAGTCGTTGGTGCATCTCTGGTTCACTGATGTGAACACCCAGAGCTGCTGATTACAGCCTCCCCCCATGGACCGCTGCTCCTCTGCAAAGAGGGAAGGGGCTGTCTCCGCGGCAGAGCGGGGCGGTTGTCCTATGACATATCAGTTCAACAGGGGTGGATAATGCTGGGAAAAAGAGGAAACGAAGTCTGCTTTGGATTTTGCATCCTGGTGCATCTGCGTGGGAACACAGACAAGCACAAATGTGGATTCTTTGTGTCTTGCCCTAAACCTGTGTCCAGGCAGGGGCTCTCAGCTACTCTCTGAAAGCCCCTCCTTGTCCTCTAAGGACATGGTGCAAGGGTGGCTTCACTTAATTTGGCATTTCTCTTCCCAGATTTCTTGCAAATGAATCCAGGGCACGTTCACCCAGCCTGCACTGCACCCTTGGAAACGATGCAGCATCTTTTGGGGACTCAGGACTGGTAAGTCCAGGCCGCTGCTGGGTTCCCCACTCTGCACTCACTTTCCATCTGCTGGCATCCTTACTGCTCACCCTCGTATTTAATAATTCTCTCCGGAGCGGGCAGGTTCTTTTGACACCAGCAAACGTTGTGCTCTGGTTTAAGAACGGGGTTGGGAAGCGACGTTGAAGCGCAGGGTGCCTGTGCTCTGCCATATGCCCATGATGGGCAGGAACGATTGCTCTTAGGGCAGAGGTATTTACCAAAGGCAGCATGTGCTGCCCTCACTCTGCATCTTTTTAAATAAGATGATCATTATTTTGTGGGGAAAACTGGCTGACCTCATGGCTCTGGGTGCAGTGAAGGTGTTTGCCATGGTAGCCTGCGGGCCAGGACGTGGGGAAGCTGCAGAACCCGAAGTAAGGTTGGCAGTGAGAGGCTGTCCCGGGCTGGCAGCTGTCAGGGATTGCTTCTCAGGCCGTGTTTTCTATATTCAGGCTCAGCCTTAGCACAAGCCTTGAAAAAGCGAGTGCGAGGCAGAGCGAGGCATATTGATGCTGCAGCGTACGGCTGTGCCTGCAATGCAGTGCGTGCTGCAGGTCTCCCAATGGGAAGGGAGACCAATCCGTGCTCTCGAGCTGTGTTTAAAAATCCCGTTCACAACTCCATGGAGCTTCCCCGTCTGGCAGGTACCCAGGCACTCAGCACTGCCGAGGCTTGGCTGTGACAGCCCCAGCCCGCCTCTGCTGCGCTGTGTCCCCTTCTCCCACCCCTGCCAGCTCTCGCCCGGTGCTTCAGGTGCCTGAGGAGCAGCCATAAGGCGATTCGAGGGAGGGCTGAGCTATGATTTCATATGCAGGTGGCAACGCCAACACGTGCAAACTGCTCCCCAGGCTCGGAGGAGCGTGTCGGAGGTGTTCTCCTGCAGAGAGCAGAAAATGGTTGTGTCCTGAATCTAATTTAAACCAGGGAGAGCCGTGCCCATTACATGGGCACCCTAGGCAGAGGGATGGCTTTGCACTGCCCCTCTCCCCTGAGAGGTACCAATGGGTGCCCCGGCTCAGGGCAGCAAGTGACATCCCCCTCCCTTCCCAGCCGCTCTGCAGTTCGGGCAGAGGTTGAAAAGCCACACAAGCGTTATCTACTGAAATCCATCACTAGAAAATGTGGTTAAGCCAGTTCTATAGCCACCAAAGTGAAGAATCAATCAGAGCTTAATTATCTTTCCAGAATGCAACAAGAGCTGTTTCACAGCAATTCCCATCCCTGCCCTTCCACTCCCCCTAAAAGGTGCATTTTCCTGCGTTCAGCTTTTTTTCCCTTTAACAGCAGATAATCAGCTTAATAGAGAAAAGATTGTCCTTACAACAGAGCTGTAATGGAGAGAAATCTGCATTGAGGGAAAACAAAAATTGAGTGTTGTGGGGCTGCTCATACAGCCTCTGCTGTGCACTGCCCAGAGGAGCAGGAGACAGGGAAGAGTTTGAGGAAGCTTTTGACCACTGGCACCAAGCTAAAGCTTCGCGGCCCTCGTCTGCAGACAAAAGGGACTTCTCAAAACCAGCTCCACCCGGGATGACGGTTATGAGCAGAATCTGCTTCGTCAGAGCTTATGAAGAACCAGGTAGTTAACAAGGATGGAATAGCTGTGCTGGAGTTTTGTAGAAGGATCCAGAAATGACGCCAGCCTCTGTGCGTCGGGGCACCATGTGAACTGAGCGGTGGTGCTCAGGGAACGACGTGATGCTTGGTTACCCCATCCTCTGAGTCCTGTGGGATTTCTGCCCTTTTCTTGGAAGGAGCAAGTGCTGCTCCCTGTTGTAGACTTGCAGAATGAATTTAGCCATGCTGGAGGCACTGGTTGAGAAATTTCTGTGGCAAATATTGGGGTTTTTTGGTTGTGGGGTTGTTTTTGTTTTTTCCCCAATGCCAAAATGTCTTCCTGTGAAATGGGCTCTTTCAGGTACCTTGGATTTTTTTTTTTTCCCCTTTATTCCACCAGATATATAAAATTAGGGAAAACCAGAGCGCTTTGGCCTGTGCTGCCATTAAACGGGGCTGGTGGGGGGGCATTAAGGGAGCGGTGTTAAGGCACGCTACGTGCAGGTAGCAGAGAAAGAGCGGGCTCCGTCGCTTCCTCCCAGAGCCACGACCACAGCCCCTGGTCTGGCTCAAGGATGTCTCTTCTATGCAACACCACCGTGGTGGCAGTCTGTGTTGGTGGTGGGGCTGTTGCCCTCTGGTCCTTCAAATTGGCTTTGCTGGGCTGTGTCTGAGGGTGAAAGGTGCTAAAGGGTGAGGAGCCACCTCTGGCAGTGGGAGCAAAGGTGCAGGAGAGGAACAGACCTCCTTGAAGCTGACCCTCTCCAACCTCATAAGCAGCTGTGGTGATCCGGTCTTCCCATGTCTTCCTCTTTCTCCAGAACTGAGACGATGGGATGTCAGGCTTAGAGAGTTTCAGCAGAGATCAGTGAGTGGATTTCTCTGTCAAAACCAGCCTTTCCACCAGAAAATCATTACGTTGTCACAAGCTGCCTGAGAAAACCCATTGCCAGGATGAGTAATGCAACGAGGCAAAATGAGATTGAGACCCTGAGGAGTTTCTGTGTGAGAAGGAAAGAGCTGGAGAATTCCAAGTGAACGCTGAGGTGTGAGGAAAAAAAAACCCTGGACATTTTAGAAGGCTGCTGTTCGCCTGCCTGCTGCTGGGAAGCCCATAGCCTCCACCCCAGCATGCTAAGGAGCCAGAGGAGATAGGGACAAGAGCCGTGGGACGTGTCCACCAGTCATCACTCTCTCTGAGCGTTGTGCTGGTGCCGGGGCCCCCATCTCTTTCTCACCATGCTTGTTCCAGCAGTGCTCAGCTGACAGAGAGGATGGCGGGGCAGCAAGTGGGACTTACATGGCCCAGAGGGAGCTCAGGGCCAGGGCAACATCACGGCTGTGGCTGCAGGCAGTGCAGGAAGAGCGAGGGGAGTGCCAGCCAGGTTTGAGGTGATGGAGTGTTGTCTGCTGATGCAGTCAGCGCACACTTAGGTGAAAGGCCCCAGAGCTGAAAATCTAGAGACGAAAGGAGTTGCCCATCATTAACACCCTGGGAAGGTGAGCAACAGTGGAGATGATAAGGGATCTGCTGCTGGCAGAGCAGCAAGGTGCAGCTACCAATTTGTCCAGCAATACCTTGGAGGAATAAAACCCCAAACTCGGAGATTTACAGGGCAGGTTTACAAGCATTAAGGAGGCTTAAGCATAAGTAGCTTTGACCTGTGGATATATAAAGTCTTTTGCATAGGTGTCCTCATCCTCAGGATGTGTATGGCCTTGACTAATGAGAAGCCTCATCAATTAACTTGAACACAAGCTCTCTTGTCAAGGAAGACATCATTCAGAAAGGCAAGGAACCGAGACTTTTGCATGAAAACTCAGGGAAGCAGTTGTGTCGCTGAAGAGCTGGGAACATTCATCTTTTCTCCCTTGTGTGAATATATTTTTCCTTGTAAAACAGCAGGGTAAGAAGTAAAAGGTGGAGTAGTGCGGAACTCTGAGCCTCTAAGTAGCTCTCCTGCCGTGGATGGGGCTGAGGGTCCAGGACCCTGTGCGCCCTGTGCAGCGCTGTAGACAGGGGTTTCTCCTGAGGTTGATAAAAATTGGGAATGTGTTAGCCTTGGAGCAGGCAGAGTTTGGCACAGAAGGCTAGACCCTTTTGGAATTTAGCCAGAAGCAAGGGAGTTAATTTCCCTCCCTCTGGACTCCCAGGTGTGGAACAGGAGCCGCATTGTTGACGAAAGCACTCGGTGCTGAGCCAAATGTGAACCTCCTGTTGACGCAAATGCCATTTCCATCCCAAAACTTCCTTTCGATCTAGTTGGCATCAAATGGTAAATCATCTCCAGTAGCTCGGCGTGCCTGCCCAACCTCCACTCTGGGACCACACGGCTCAACGCTGCAGACCTGCGAGGAAGGCAGCGTCGGTATCTAGGAGGGCTTTCTTGGATGTACAGGGCCGGTGACCTGTAAGTCAGCACCTGTGTAGTTCTATTTCATCGTCTGTCTCCTGCAGATCAGTTTATATGGGAGAAGCAACTGGGCACTGAAAGCGAGGTCACGAAGGGCTCCTGCATGTGTGAGCGGGAAATCTTTTTGCTTCGTTTTGGATTTGTTCCCTTCTGCTCTGCAGGAGCTATGAATGAGGAGCTTTTGGGAATTGAGCAGCCGGCTGTCAAACAACTGGGATGCCTTGTGCGTCAGTCCTATTGCATACAAATCCCTGTCTAGAGGCCTGAGCTCTGTTACTAGCAGTTTCATACAGTGGGAATCATCAGCAACTGCTGGTTGCCCTGGCGCTGGATTAGGCTTGAAAACCTCCCGAGCAATATCTGGGCAGCATTTAGATGCCTATGTGGCAGTGCATGAGGGGTAACCCTTGGGCTGAAGTAAATGTGTGCTGGGGGGTGGCAGTAAACCCTACCCCTGACTCAGCTCATCCAGAAGGGGTGAAGCCAAGCCATCCCCACTTGGATTGGGAAGACAGACAATGAGCCTGCCCTCCTGCGTCAGGGAGGGCAGAGCTGCACGTTGCTGTCACCAGCGAGGAAGAAGGGAGCTAGGGCAAACCCTGGGCAAACCCTGGCTCCAGCTAGGAGTTATAAACCTGGTGGGTGTGGGCTTTCCCTGGAAAGGGGAAAGGGGATGGGCACTGGGGCCAGCCTGACCCTGGACTCAGGCAAGCTGTGCCCTCACAAGCAGCCAAGTGCTGCCCCTGCACTTCAATGACCAGAAAAATGAGGAGGAAAGGTCAGTCTCCACACTCAGCTGGGAAACCAAACCAGGACCAAGTGTGCCTGAAAGCAAGGCCTGTAGCAGTGCTCTGAGCAAACAGGATGAATGTTTTCCATGCCTGTGCCTCCTGCCTGCTTCCTCCCCAGCTCCCCTGCTTCAGGAGCAGGGCTGTGAGCTGTTCTGCTGCTGGACAGGGGGAAGCAGGGATGGTTTTGCCTACAGAGGGTCAGATTGCACGGAGCCCATCTGCAAAATAACCTCTGCATGAAGCTGTGAGTAGGAATGGGGGACACGCTGATTCCGAGAAGAAATCAGAGCTTGGATCTACAGGGCAAAGAGGATGTCACTGCTGGAGGAAGAATTGGAGCATACCTGGGAGCCCCTTCTGAGCTTTGTGTTCTTGGAAGGCGGCCAGCTCTCCCAAAGAGGCCTTGCTGGATCGCTGGAAATGGCAAGGGAAAGGTGACTGACGTGCTGTGTCAGGTAAGTGTACATCTGGCACTTGTGCAACAGGGGCCTGAAGGGTTCGGTGCGAAAGCGAGCCTGTGGACAGGGAGTTTTTCTGCTGCGTTTTTGGGGCGCGGTGGGGTGCCCAGAGCCTGTCTCACCAGGAGTTGGCCCTTTGGCCTCACCATGGCTGGGAGTATGCAGCCTCATCCCCTACCCCTCCGAGGGTTCTGGCAGCCGTGCTTAAGGCCGGATGTGAGCTGATGCCGCTGTAACCTGGGGTCAAGCTGGGAAAACGGGGTGGAAAAGAGCCGTGTGAGAAAGAACAGTGAGTAACCTCGCTGGCATCTCCTCTCCCTGGCTGTGGACCTGCATAAAGGCAGGTCTTCAGTTCCAGTCCTTGCCCAAGCCGTGCTGTAGGAATGCCTTTGACCAGCCCTGTACCTTGCTGATCTCCGTGTTGCTTTGCTGATGTGGTTCCCAGCTTGACCATCATCTGCCTCTTCATCACAGACCTCTCTGGGGATCAGTGGGGTAGTGTCACTGGACCTGCTCTACTCTCTGGGTTCAGGCACTGTGGGACTGCAGCCTCCTTGGTGAGGACACTGGTCTGTCGTGCTATCACCCTGGGGTCCCTGCTCCCTTTTTCTCAGGGAACAGGCTCATTCTTGCGGCTCCCTGACGCAGGCTGTGGGGACACCATGAAAGCCCACACAAGCAAGTCTCTGATAATGCTTTCCATCCTCCTGACCATGCGGGATGTGTTCAGTAGGTCTCTCTGACCTTGTGAGAGCATGGCTTCCCTGACCACAGTCTTTGGGAACTCAGAGAGGTTGAATGTGGATAGAGTTGGTGCAGAGAGCCCATAGGGAAGGAAATCTGGAGCCTGCAGTACCAGTGCAGATTGTATCAACAGGGCATGGTGTTCCTAGCAAGCATTTTTCACTTGCTGTGTACGTTGGCCCTGGCCTGTAGGAACAACCTGATCATGCTGCTGCAGACCCCGGCCTCAAACCCCACTCCAACACAGTATGATGAGGACTACTGGGAACAGGGTCTCAAGCTGTCCAGTTCAGGAGACCTAGAGGTATGTGGGTTTATAGAGATGTCAGGGTAGGAAGGCAGCTTGAGGCATTCTTG
Organism: Eurypyga helias; assembly: GCF_000690775.1. Taxonomy (NCBI): domain Eukaryota; kingdom Metazoa; phylum Chordata; class Aves; order Eurypygiformes; family Eurypygidae; genus Eurypyga; species Eurypyga helias. The sequence continues at coordinate 38,193 of NW_010271408.1, forward strand.
GGGAGAGCAGGTTCAGCTGGTGTGAATGCAGCCTAAGCCGAATATAGACTTTTCCTTAAGTCCGGGACAAGTTGTCATCCCTTTCCAGTTCCAGAGCTCCACAGCCCTTGAAGAAAGCCTTTCCTTAAGCCTCTGGTTGTGTACAAGACATCAGAACAAAGGCCCTAGTACAGGATCTTAGTGGCATTGTGGTTGGAAGAGCATGAATGTGTGTCCTCCCCCAAATGCACACGTCACATCCTGCCTCTGGGAGGGCAGGTTCTGCACTTGGGGTTGGTGGGAAAGTACTGGACAGTGCAAGCACCCTTGCATCACCTTTGGCTACATCCACCTGGCAATACAGGCTGAGACTGGTTGCCAAGGGACTGGGTTCTCCTTCACTGTGAGTCTTTAAATTGAGGGGTTGTGTCTTTAACAACCAGCAGGCACCATGGCAGGAAAATTTTGGGACTTCATGCAAGGTCCTTAGATACAAGGGGACCAGGCAGTCAGTCTGTGTGTATGTGTGGGGAGCGCTCCCTTCAGCAGTGCTCCTAGGGCAGAGTCCATCTTGAGTTGGATATGTCTGGAAGAGAAAGGACCAAGAAGGTGAGGAAGCTGAGCAGCGGGCATTTAACAAACCAACCAAAGGCCTGCACACCGGGCTCCGAGGGCTGCGTTCCCTAGATGGGATGGTGGGGAACAAGGGCAGAGCAGGCTGTCAGCAGAGGGAGCAGAGCAGTGTGACTAACAGGTTGTCCAGTTCCTCACCTGAACTCTGTATTTCAGGAAAACAATTTTTATTCTGGACAAAATGAAAACTTCTCTTGAATCTGCTGAGCAGTGAAAATAAAAGCATCTCCCGCTCCCAGCTGGGGGCCTGCGCCGGTTTGGTAGGTGCATTGAGAGTGACGGTTATCCAGCAAACGGCTGAATGTGGACATTGAATAGGGTGAGTGGACATGAGGTCAGTCATAGGGCGGGTGTAAGACAAGCTGTGCAACCTTTGGCTTTGGACAGGCATTTTTCAAGGACATACCAGAAGCTCTCTGAGAGTTTTGTAAGCTATTGCGCTGCCGCTGCGAAGCAGGAAACCATTCTCGAGAAATGTTTACCTCATATTTGCACAGTGGTCAGGTGAGGTTTTCAGAGTACAAATTCACAGATAACTTGTGGGAACTGTCATTTTAAAATTTCCCAGCTTTTAGATGCCTTTTTTTTCTTTCGCCCTAACAATTAGTCCTACAGTATTTTAGTACCATTGTAATAAAAGAGCCCGCACGTTGTTGGAGGCTGGTGGTGTCAGCCTGGCAATGGTCTGGGCTGTGCTGTGTGGGAGCACAGCACTGCTGGGTTCATGTCGCCGGTGACAGTGCAGTGCCCGCAGGCAGAAATGCAGCGCTAGGGGTGCCAGAGCGCCTTTACACCAGGGCAGTAGATTTTGCCTCTTGAAGTGGAGGAACCCATATACCCCTAGAAGTGCTTTTGGGCCTGAATGATAACCTTGTCCACCCTTCAAGGGCATCCCACAGGACTCACACTCAACAGGCAAAGCAAAGAGCAGCAAGGCCTCGCATCCGAAGTGTGGGCACGTCAGCGGGAAGAGCATCGGTGGATGTTGGGTAAAGCCTGTTGGCTGTAGAGCATGAGGTGTACCAAAAGGCATCTCTCCCACAGGATCTTTCCCAGCCTGGTGTCCTCATTTAATGCGTAGTTGTCTCTGATCCGTTTGCATTGCACCGCTTGCCGAACTGGTCTGTACTGAGAGGAGCTCTTCACTTACAGCTACAGACTGCAGTTTTTATTTGAGCTCAGCTTGTTCCTGGCCACGTCATTAACAAGAAAGAGAAGTTTCTTCACCCGCCTCTTCTCCTTCAACTTCTGTATTGCCGCATTTTATGCTGCACACATCCAGAGGGTAATAAATTCAGTCGGTTTTGGTCTAAACGTAATTCCGAGGTAATTGCCATCTATTTATTTTTATTGGTAGCAATATCTTAGCTTTACGAATGCAAGATCTGGACTATTCTGGCAGTGTCTTAGGAAAGGCTTGCTTAATAAAAGTAAAAATGCATTTGGGAATGTTTAAATTAGATGGCTGCAGAGAACACTTTTCTTTTTTTTTTTTTTTTCTGAACATGGCAGAATCCATTCCCCAGCATAAAGGAATTTCTCGTAGTCTCTAGTATAGGTTTAGATGTGGGGTTTGGGGTCTTGTAAGAAGTGCAGAAATACTGCGCAACAGGCCTAGCGTAACCTGCTCCTTGTACAGACCCACCCAAGCCTGGTTTAAAACCCAGTCAAGCTAATCATGTAGAGACAGTTTTAACAAAGAGTGATTAATTAATTAAGCACAGGTGCTTCGCTAGACAAAAGGAAGTTAATGGGTGGAAACTGCTTGCTTTAGCTGAACCCTTAATAGTACATGTCCAAGTCTTTCTCGGAATTGTGCAAGACAGAAATGGCAGAAGAGTGATTACAGAGACAGTGACCCAAAGAAGACCCTGAAATTGAAACAAGAATTGGAACCAGAAAAGAAGAATGCAGCTGAGACAGGGGATTGTGATGGTCGTTGATAAACAATGAACTTCGGGGACTGAAAGGCTGAGTGGAAGTACACAGAGACTTTGGACCTTATGTAATAGGTATTGACTGAATGGTATATAAACGGTGCGAGAGCTTGGGCCGTCTGCCATGCACTGAGGTGGTGGCCCAACTCTGAGTTGTTACTAGAGCAAACCTAGTGGTACCCACGTATGGCATGGAATTTCCTTGAACACCCAGTAAGGCCATGAAGGGCTATAGGGGATGGAGAGCAGGATGAAACCCTTCCCTCGGTAAGGGTTTAGGACATCTGATAAGCCGAATGATGCCTTGAAAAGCACAGCTGGAACGAGAATTGGATCCTGAAAGGCCAGGTGTAGTGGCTAGCTCAGCCTTGTCAGTAAGCAGTGGCTCCAACCCGATTTGTGACCTTCCTCTTCTCCCGCAATGCTGTGGGAGCCTTTGCTCAGTCGCTGATGGCCTTTGTAGCGGGCTGGTGCTGAGGTACAGTTTCCTGATTCAAACTGAGCGTGGCACCGGGAACACTAGTTATTATTGTAATTTTTCCATCCCTTCCACAGTCTTTCTCATATTTTGATTTATCCACGCTGAGAATGATAAACCCCCAAAAGTGACTCTGACCCACGTGCATATGCAGCACAGAGCACCTTTTTGATAATCACGTTCAGCAAACTTCAAGAGAAACTCTGGGTAATTTTTATCTCCATTTGAATCTCCATTTCGCCATCATATCATTAAAACGAGACGAGTAAAACGTCTCAGAATAAAAACGACAGACACAAAAGCAGGTCTTTAAATATTAGCAGCTTTAAAAGTAATGTTTGATGAGATTCCGTGCTGACTTTTGATTACTGGTACCTTTTGCAAAGTTCAGCTATAAGAACTGAATCTTTTACTGCGCATTCCCAGGAAGATAAAGCACAGTTATTGCTAGTACAGTTTGGCTTCTATATCCTTAACAAAAATGCCTGTTCCTTGGTTGCCATATGCTACAGAAAGGGATAAGATTTTCATTTCCATTCAGTAAAGGCCCTTCCTGTTTTTCATGGTAATAGACCTAAAAGAAGTTATTTTTACTCACTAGTTATATAGTGTCTCTTAAAATGTCAGTGGTTAGGGACATGTTGGGGTCAGTGAAATTCCGAGAGGCGTTTATTTGCAAATCACCCTCCCCCACTCCCCATCTCACTGGTCCCTGGCAGTGGTTTCTGCAGAGGGGCACCCGGGATCCTGCAAGTGCCACGTGATGCGTTGTCTGGGACAGTCCCTTGTCCCATGGCAGAGTATGGGGACAGCACTAGCAATTTATCCACGGGACTCTGCGTGAGTCTGTGCACAGTATTCTGTGTATGGTCTCTGCTGCCGGCAGGGATGCGTCCTGTAGGGTCCGTGCTTTTATTGCAGCCTCTGGCAGCGTCCAGGGAGCCATAAAGTGTAGTAGAATGTGAGAAATAGTTGAAGTCCTATGCTGCTCATAAACACTTAACCCTGCTTTTCAAGAGGAGTACTTAAGCAAGGGAAGGAGAATATGAAGTCTTTTCCAACTCACTTGGGCCACAAATGAGCCCTTTAGCAGGGGTAAAGTGGGGCACGTGGGGAACTGCTGTTTCCACTGGCTGAGAAACAGGCTATGACTGCTCTTAGACAGCTCCATCTCATGAGGATGGTGGGCCTAAAAAGACACTGAATTCCTGCAGTAGAAGAAGACCACAACCCTGATCATGTAACTGGTGCTAAAATGCTAATCTCAGACCTTTTCCCATGCTGATCTTGCCCTGAGCCTCCTGCTGTCAGCAGTGGAGAGGGGGACAGGGGGTGACAGGGTGTATCCAGACTCATGCCTTTCCTCTGGCTTGTTCTTGAAAGGTGCCTGCCTTTCTGTCCCTGGAGAGGGCATGGGGAAGGAAACCCGCATCTTGAGCATCTCCAGCTTTCGCACTGCGTTTGGAAGTCACGCTGGTGACGTGAGGGTGGCACAGAGCTATTAATTTAGACATTCCTGGGGTAAACCAAACACAGGCAGACAACACTCCAGGGCAGTGTGAAAGAGGATGGACAGATGTTTGGACCGGAGCTGGGCATGGAGACACTGCTACAAACGTGGTAGTCTGTGTAGGCAGGGATGGGTCTCTGACCCTGCAGACCTTCAGCTCGCTCTGCACGGATTAAATGGAGCTGGGAGACTCCTGGGGGTGTTTCAGTTCACATGGGGGTAGTTGTGAAGGAGTGGCTGGACAGCCATCGGCATCAGGGAAACAGAAATCGCTTGCTTTAGCCACCAAAGGGTCCTGCAGATGACAAATGCGCTGCTTCTGACTACAGAGGGCATGCTGACACAGTTCTGGGAGATTAAACACAGGCAGATCCAGCACTGGGGACACATGTTGTTTCACAGGGAGCGGCAAATCCTGTTATCTTTACAAGTTGCCTTGCAGGAGAAGGGTGGCTTGCTTTCACGAGCCTGTGTGGGGCTTTGCTCAGCTCTGGGGGACTTTTCTGCATGAGTAGCCCCCAGGGTTTCATTTGGGCTGTAGGCAAGGCAGATGCCACTGGGGCTGCAGAAGCAGGAGCAGGTATTAAACTGTGCCTGCAGCAAGCTATGGGGAGAGTAAATGGCTGTGAATAAAAACATCAGCGTGTGGCCCGAAGAGACTCCCTTGCAGCCAGCAGAATGGCAGAGGGAAGCCCGGGGGGACAGCGCTGGTTAGTCTGGCTCATTGATCATGGCAGGCAGCCGATGTAAATTCAGCTGCGGCGCAAAGCCCTGGGCGAAGGAGGTGTGAGGGCTGTGAATGTTGGCTAGGAAAATAAACAGCGTCGTTCGGAGCTGGGAAGGTGCATCGGGTGTGCTGGACGTGGGCTGTCGGCGTTGAGGGCAGCTTGCTGGAACAGAAGGACGTGCTGCTTCCAGGTCCTCAAACGGTGACGTGGATGATGACAACTGGTCTGGGTTTTGTCCCTGAACTGGTGCAAGGATGTCCTGATCCTGCAGTGGGCTCTGGACAGGGACAGCAGTCTGCATCTGTGAGGCAATTCACAGGATTGGGACTGCATCCTGAGTTTAAACTTAGTGCACGCACCTACTTTGATGATGTGTTTTTGCTGTGCCTGGGCAGAGGACACTCAGAAATTCCCATCAGGGA
>NW_010271408.1:43910-87699 GCF_000690775.1 Eurypyga helias
CCTGTCCTACATCAAAGATGTTGAACTCTTTGCACTGGCCATGGGGTTTGTGCCTGTTTTTTTAATGATTCTGTGCATTCTCCAAAGAGATTAAACCAAAGCAGGGGTCCAGAATGTCTTTGCAGAGGGGTAGCTGTATTTCTTAGTGCTTACACTAAGCTATCAGTCTATGTGGCACAAGAAAGAGCTGTCTTACAGTCCTTCTGTATCTTGTATGGTCTTCAGGCTGATGGCTGTATCTCACGGAAACAAACCAACAAGGTCTTTTCAAAAAACTGCAAAAGCAAAGCTTCTTTGAGGTGGCTGAGCGACTTTAAGGTAACTTCCAGGTAACGGGGACTGCCAGGAGGAACTTGATTTTAAACATGAAATGTGCAGGATCACTCTTACCCAGGAGAGACCCCAGATGTTCCCAGCTGCTCTGCACCCACCATGTGCTGTCACCTCTGCTGGGCAGAGCACGCTGGGTGCTTGGTGGGTATGCCCTAAGATACAGTCATGTGCGTATCTCGAGGGGGAGAGGCTGACCCACCTCCTCTTTCCTCAGTTTCCCTTCTGTGAAATGGCAGTCCTCTCCTGCAGGCTTCAGCCCAGCAGCGTATGCAAGATCCGGCTGGGAAGAGACGAGATGCTTCTCTGCACCCTGCCATTTGCCAGCATTCTGCCTGCATCCTGAAGATGCAGCTTCCCCCCTCACTAGCAGTCGTGCAGGGAATGGGCAGCCTCGTGCTGCAGTCACTGCCTGCGCTGACGATGCTGTGCTTGCCCTCTGAAGTGGCAAACAGTGCCTGACCCAGGCTGTTAGACTCCCGTAACAGCGTGGCTAATAACCAGCAAAGTTTTTGCATTTGTTTGCAGCCCATTTCACAGACCATCTGTTGAGCCCAGCTGTAGGTTTGCAGGTGGCTGGAGAGTCGACATCCAGCCCTAAAGACTTCACTCTAAAAGTGACTTGCAAAAACCACGTGCTGCCACAAAGGATACAGGAACATCTAGTGGATATTTGGCTCGGAAAAACAAAACAAGCAAAGCAGCAACAGCAGTAAATCCAAAAGAAGAAAAGACTTCCCCTGGACTTCCCCTGGACTTCCAAAGGTTCTTTGTGGTTGCTTCTGTAGCAAACCAGAAGTGAACGCCGTGCTGCCAAGGTGGACTGCAAGTGGGTGGCAGGGAGCTAAGCAAACAGCGGGGGACGCAGATGGCATTGAACCCAGCCATCTACTCCTATTTTGCCATTGCTAGGAGGAGACCAGGACAGCCCAAATGCCAGGCCCTGCAAAAGTACGCCTGCTGGGACTTGTTATCTCTTGCATAGCGCTCTGACTGTGATTGCTCAGCAAGAGGGAGAGGGGGCAGGAATTTATGCCATTAACTGGGAGCCTGGGATCCATGCACGCAGCATCTCCTCCTGTCAGCTGTGGCTGCCTTTCAGGCGGTTAAATCTGATGGATGTGGGAAACAGCAGGCTGTACTGTAGGGCTGGAAAAGCAAGACAGGCTCCGGAGAGGTGGATGAACTGCGGTTTATTGTCATGGCAGAGATTTAGCGCTAGCATTTGGGACTTTTGCCTGTCCCAGGCGTGTCTCTGGGGTTTGTGTTCTCTATGGTCCGGACGGAGGTCAAGGCAGCGTTGCTGGAGGAGTGTGCTTGCTGACCCATGGATACGCAGGGCCCACGAAGCTGAGGGTGTCCTGAGGTGGTTGTCACTTTTGGGAATGAGGGCAGGAAGGAAAGAAACTCTCTTTCTGCTTGGCACAGTCTGTCTGTTTGGGTGACAGGGGCAGCTGGTGCCCAGCAGGTTGAGAGCCACCACTTCTGCCTTTGCTCAGCCTGTCTGCAACCACCTCTTGGATCCCAGATTGCACAACATCTTGCACCAGCCCCTGTGGTGGGGGACTCCAGCCAAAATCGGGCTACTAGTCAGGAAGATTGTGCTGCAGGGAAAAAGTGGAGTGTCCTAGGAATAACGAGCTGTGCCATGCCCTTCCACTGACTGTGGTATTGTGAACTCTGCTCCTTGTGGCTGATGAAAACAGCCTTTGGCCTTCTGCAGGGATAGGCAAGGTGGGTGTCCATCACCTCCTGGGGTTCCTCTGCTCCGCACCCACCACCTCCCAGCTGGACCAAAAGGTGAAACTCCCAGGCTGCTGTAGGCACAGAGATCATGGAAGCAGGTTAATAATTGAAACTGAGTGACGAAATGTCCAGGCACTCTCCCATCACTGCTGCTATTACAGTTTTAACATTCCCAATACGGGTTTTGACCAAGGACAACCTCGTGCTTAATTCTCAGTCACGAGCCTGGTAACTGAAAAAAAGGGTGGAGAAGATTATCACGTGTCTCACAGAAAGAGCAAACCTATGGTGGGACATTTCAGGAGGCTTGTGGTATAGTGTAGAGCTTATTATCAGGTGTTTAAAGGGGACCATAAGAATGTACGAAACATTATGGGATGTTTCAGGGAAGGGCCAGAGGCAGAGAAAGGAGGGACCAAAGTGAACTGGGGAGGAACAGGCATGGGAGAATGGATAGGAGAGGGGATAAAAGGGTCCAGCATCTGTAAGCAGGCTGCTGATGAGTGTGCTTTTCTGTCTGAGCCCTGTGTCTGCACTGCAGCCTGGCCTGGCCTCATGTTAAACCCGATTAATTGTTTTTTTCTTTCTCTCTTTCTGTCTTAGCGTGTGTGGATATCTGTATGTGCAATTGGCAGACTTCAAGCTCAACTCATCAGTGAGAAGACGACCAGAATGTGAAAGCCCAGAGCTGGACACAGGGTAAGTGTCTTGGTATGGAGTCTGAGTGGAGTGAGGGTCTGGGGGTGGAGGTGTCTGCTGATGCACGTGTGCCTGTGGATGAGGAGAGTGAGGAACTGTGTGTACCCACTGGCGACCTTCTGTCCTGATCAGCTGGAGGGGAAGGGGCTGCTCATGTTTTTCATGTGAGTACTGCTGATGGTTTTGTGAGGGCCAGTAAAGGCACAGTTCTTTGCCCGTGTTGGTCTATGTTGCCAGTTCCTTGTGTTTTGTGAGCATCTGCACCTTCAGGATGTATGCTGTGCTGTGTGGAGACAACCACAAATTGGAAAAGTGGCAAACAGACTGGTGAGGAGAAAATCCTTGGGTCTTCAAGCCCACTGGGTTCAGCTCCTCCTAACATGGTGCTTTTTAGAATCAGCTTTGGAAAATGCTGTTCTCACTAGAGGAATGTATTTCAACCTGGTACCATCATGGTGTGCTGGTTTTAGTTGAGATGGAGTTAATTTTCTTCAGAGTACCTAGTATGAAGATGTTTTGGATTTGTGTTGTGAAGAGTATTGATAAGTCTAATATTTTTGGTTGTTGCTAAGGAATGTTTCTATCAAGTCAAGGACTTTTTCAGCTTCTGATACTGCCCCCTTAGTTCCCAGCTTTTTCTCTGCAAGAAGCTGGGAGGTGAAACAGTCAGGACAGCTGACCCAGGCTGACCAAAGGGATATTTCATTCCATAAACCGTTATGCTTGCTCTCTCTCTCGCTCACTGGGACTTGCTCTGGCTCTGGTGCAATATCTCTCTTGGGCTTTCCAGCTCTGGCTCTTGCTGCTCGGGACCTGGCTGGGTATCAGTTGGCTGGTGGTGAGCAGTTATATAATTAGTTATATTTTCAATTATCTTCATTACGTATTATCAGTAGTGTTATTAGTATCGTTGGTATTGTTAGTATTATTAGTATCAATATTTTATTAATTTATATTGTTATTAAATTGTTCTTATCTCAACACATAAGTTTCCTTGTCTTTCCCTCCAATTCTTCTCCTCCACTGGGAGAGGGGGGAAGGTGAGCAAGTGGCTTTGTGGTTCTTGATTGCTGGCTGGGGTTAAACCATGAAAAATGGCTTTTGTGGAGGGTTTGTTGCAAGAACTTCAGATTTCTGCAGAACAGGCGTTTCCAAGGTAGACTCAGCAACTTGCTGTAGTTGTGGGACAAAATAATGGGTCCAGCTGGTGTGTGGAATCAGATTAAACATGGACCATTTCCGGTTAGAACTTTGAATGTGTCTGGTAAGCTACTAAAAATAGGAAGCCCTCATCCAAAAATCTTGGGAAGTGCAGTGTAGCACTGTATCTTCCAAACCTAAAATGTGTGCTCATATTCCTCTGCTGCACATGCTGTATACCTGGTGTTTGATGGTTCATGTCTCAGAAAGGCAATGTTTTGCGTTGCCAACACTGAAATAAGTGGCCCAGATATGTTCTTTCTTGTAATGTAATTGTAAATGGAATTTGCTTCTAAAACACCATGACATTGATTTCCTACAAAGTGACAGCCTTGTCTCATTACCTAGATTCATTTGTTGTCTGATGGATTTTAATAGCAAAGATCTGAAATCTGATGATTAACCCCCACCCCCAAAAGAAAAAAAGAAGTTCAGAGCTGTGTCACATCCTTAACAGGAGCTTCACAAAGAAGCGTGACAAGCAGTGTCTGGGAAGAAATTCATGCTATTGGAAGTTTGATGGCAGGAAGTCTCAAAACAAGGAAAACATTGAAGAAGGAGAAAGAGGGGAGAGAAATCTTGGGTGACAGAGGCATTAGCATCAAATGGGCAGGCACTGTGTCCCTAACAAGAAAAAGCAGATCTCTCTCTATGTCCAGGTATCCTTTGCCCTGAGTTCATGCCCTGCCTGTCCTGTGGAAATATTTCCCTGAAAGTGGCCTTTCTTCTATTTGGGTCTTCACCCTCCTGGCTCCAAAGGATCAGCATCACTTCCCTAAGTTCCGTGTGGTATGGGATAACTGGGGTAATTTCATGCACAGGATTTTCCAGTGTGTCTTATGAGGAACAGGGAGCTAGATTTCCACCAGGATGGGTTTGACCTAAGAACTCAACAGATGCTGCTTCTGAAATTCCGGGATGGAGTACGAGCCGCTTGTAGTAAACACAGGAGAAGGAAGGAGGGAGCGTAGCATGTGTACTTGGGAGTGGGCAGGCATAGTGGGGTAAGGCTTGTCTGCTGTGTTTTAAGATTTCCATAACAACCTTGTTATCTGGGACCAGGGGGCTCATCCCCCTGAATGTGGCAGCTAGGAAACAACATTCCCACTGTGAGCCTTTCAGGATGCAAGCTGTGCTGCTTCACTGGAGTGATGGCTGCTGCTTTCACAAGCCACATTAGCCCAGGATTGATTGTCCCATTCACAGCATGAAAGATCAGTGCCATTTGCAGCAGTGAAGGTCTACCCTCTCTGGGGGTGTCAGGCAGCTGCCTGCGTGGCAGTGCTGGCGGAGAGCTGCTGTCCCGTACCTGGGCATGGTGCTGGGGACATGGGCAGCCCCATGCTTCCCGTGCTGCCTGCTGGGATGCTTACAGCCCTCCCCTCCACTGGATCAGGGTCTGAATGCAATGAGGATGATTCATTTTGGGAACCCTTGCGGTCATCTGTGCAATCCCCATCCCGTACGGGTGCTGTCTGCAGGGCTGGGAGCAGAGAGGGCAGACCAGACCTTCCTCTGGAGGAGTGAGCCCATGTCACCTGTCCCAGACCACACGGTTGCCTCAGTGCCTTCTGCTCATGGCTGGGACCCGAAGAGTAACTGGAATGGGGAGGTTATGGGGTCACGGGTGGGGGCTAACACAGCCTCCACACATGCTGCATTGCCCACAAGACTGGGTCTTAATCCACTTGGGAAGTGCTTCCCTTGGCTGGTGGAGAGTGAGTGAGCGCTGGCCTGATGTCACCCTTCTCCAACAACCAGATGTGCAAAGGTTGGGCAGACCCTTCGAGTCAGGCTCTGGCGTTGGGAGGAGGGGAGTACCAGGATGCAGCTTTGCTAAGGAGGAGGTACAGACCGAGCTGCTGCAAGGCTGGGCTCTCTGGGAAAGCACAGAGCATCAGGGGTGGAAGAGCTCAGCACCACAGTCCCGGTGGCTGAATATTTCACATGGATGTCTCACAGGAGGCTTCTGGGCTCATGCCAAACGCTCTTGAAGTATTTCCACTAGCTGGGTCCCAGAATAAGAAAGGTCACGTGCAGGAGAACAGAAAAGCATGGAGAATTTATAGCTAAGTGAAAAGCCAGTGTGCAGAGTTGTGTCTGGCTGCTTTCTGAGACCCAAAAGCCACACAATGTCCTTGGGCTGTGCCTGCCTTTATTTAAGTGGGAATGATTTTTTTTGGGTTCCCTGGAAGCGAACGAGCTCGTGTGGCAGCAAATGAAAAACGTGAGGCCTGAAGCAGTGCCCTTAAGTTAACTTCAAGTTGGAGGAGACCCAAATTCGGTGCAAAGTGTATGGGGAGGCATTGCTGGAGACAAGCTTGCTGCCATGCGCTGAGAGAGGCAGCTGGGACTGACTTCACGGCTGGCTGCTTTTTTGGGTGACTCCCCCATCCCCTGCTCCCCTCACCCTGCGACTTGGCTCCGAGGAGGCGGGATGTGACAGCTTTTGTTTATTTTAAAGTAATTTTGAACTGACCCAGACAAAAAACTAACTGTGACAGAAAAGTGAAGAGAGTCTTAGGCTGGTATTATAAGCATATGGGCAAAAATGGCAATGGTTGGGGTAAAGTGGGGAATAACAACAGCAGCGGAATCTTGCACAGGTTTCTTGCTGAGACCCTGTACTGGCAGGGCAGCATAAAGTCTGTGGTCCTGTGCTAGTTATGACCAAATTAATATTTACTGAGCTGTGTTGGGTTTTACAATGGGAGATGGCAGCTGGATTCAAGGAATTGACAGTGAAAGATGTGATTTCCCTCTTTCAGTATTTCAAGCTATTTTCAGATAAATGACCGATGTTCTTAGCTGATCTTCTTGCTTTTAAGAGCCGATGTTTGACCATCTGTCTCCAATTAGTCCTTTCAGCCCTGCAGCTTTCTCTCTTTGAAGTTCTCACACTTCTTTTTTGATACATCAATAATAAAAAGAACCTCAAAGCACTCTCCAAGTATCATTTCCCCATTCAAAGCAGGATAATTTCACCCCTCTGGGAAGAGGTGGGACAAGACAAGTGAGGTGAATTTTTTTTCTGGGACTTCCTTCTCTTAAGAACCATTATTTATTTCTCTCTGAGCTGTACAAGTTGGCTAAGACAGTACTGTGGTAGAGGCATGGGCAAGGCACAGAGTCAGGACTCAGGACATCTGGACTCAAGAGCAGAGTAAATCCCACCTGGTCAGCCCATAACGCTGTCTGTGTTATTATTCTCTTGCTTCTAGTGCTGTCAGGACCTGAGCAACCAGAAATGGGCTCTGCAAACTGCACCCTCTCCTGGGAGTGTGACTGCCCATTCTCAAGAGCAGCCCCAATACGGGGCAGCTGCAGCCTGGGATCATGCTTTTGGGAAAACAACCTTGGTTTAGCATTTATATTTATGTTTATATTTATATATTTATATTTAAGTGTTGGGCTAAAAGTTCACACAGGCTAAGCAGCAAACATTGCATCACTGTTTTTCACTGAACCCCAAATCTTAAAAGCTTTCCTTAAAGTATCTACTTGTGCTAAGCTCCTGGATCTGAACTGGGTGTTGGTGATTTTGGTCTTTTTTGTCTATTTTGTCCAAAAGCCATTAGGTGGAAGAAATTTACTTGAATACCTCTGGAGAGCAGGATTTGTTAGCAGACTCCTCTGCTTTGTTATTGACAAGGAGAGTTAGCTTTACTGTAACATGCTTCGTGCTCAATGGGAAATAGGGATGTACTGTACACATAATAGCCAAGGGCAAAGTAACAAAGAACAACCTTTAAATAACTCTTATGGTCCATTATCCAGTGAGTAAAGGCTACACTCACAGAGCTCTCAGAAACCCCACCAAAAAAGACTTCTGAAAACTGTAAAATTGCAGGTGTGTGTGATCTGTGTAACTAACAGACAGTATTGTTTGCACATGGCATGGTCATTAAGAATGACGTGTTCAGCCTCACCTTTGTATTGTGTAGGAGCACTCCCTAAAACTCTGATCAAATGAATTGAACACGTACTGTCCTTTGTCACTTGCAGAACTCCCTATGATATGACCAGCTTTGGATGGTTAATGAGCCCTCTGGAGCCCTGTCTGTTGGCAGGTATGTCATGTTCTTTGATTTTCCCCCTTTTTGAGCAGAAAGAATGAAAGAGAAGAAAAAGCCTATGAACAAGGGGAGAAAAGGAGGTTAAGGTTCCCACGTGCTGTATTTGGGGGGAAGCTAAGTCTTAATTTCTGTGTATGGCCTTTCTCCTAGACGAATAGGCAGGAATTTTGTGCTGATGGATCAGAGTCACAGAAGATATCTCTGAAGACAATATAGTCCAAGGCCCAAAGCAGCATCAACTAGAGCAGGTTGCTCAGGGCCTGACCCTTAAGCTCTCAGCTGACTCCTCATCCATCCCAAAGCAAAGCTTCGTACATTTCTGCTTCTCTTTCATACAGGAGGCAGCTCCCCATCCTTGCTCTTCTGGCCAGTTCTGCCTAAACAGCCATATCCATCCATCGCAGGCCCCAGATCCATATAGTATTGCTTGATACATTCCAGGTCTCCAAAGGCAATTTCGTTGGTGCTCACATGGATAAGCAGATGGGATAATAGACCTCTGAGGCTTTTATGGTCTCCAGACTATCCTCAATGTCCTCTGTCCTATCAAATCTCCCTAGGCAGCATCAGGCTGGCAGAGAGACGCCTGTATCCCGCACAGCAGGGAGTCCCCTATTGCTGTTACTCACCACTTTCTCCTGGTGCTGCCATGGGATTTATGCTCAGTTGCCTCCGATGCTGCTCTGAACAGAGCTCCCAGCCCCTCATCTGATACCACAACACCAAAACTATTCTGTAGTTGCTGATCTGCGGGTGGAGCAGTGTCCTTCCTCCTGGTGCCAGAAGGCACCACCTTCCAGCCTCTTCCATCATGGGAGTCTCCTTTTCCCAACCCAGTGAGACAGATTCTGATTTCTCCCGTCTGTGCAGTTGGGTGTTCAGGCTCTTGTAGGATCTTGGAGAAGATCACAACCTTTTTTCATAACCTCTGATGCTGTGCACACTTCCCACCTCCTTCTGCAGCAACTCCAGAAGCGCTCACCTTCTGCAGGCAGGAAGGCCATTTCCCTGCCCCAGCCCCATCGAGGGCCCCCAGGTATGTCCTGCAGACCCAGGCCCACAGTACTGTGTTCCCCCTTGAGAGCTCAGCCTGTGCAGCGGCCTCTGATGTGCCAGAAGTAGTTGCTGCTGTTGGTGTCGGGCTGTGCCCCGTGCTGCATCACCACCAAGGCTGAGCAGACATACACTGTCCTCAGCAGAGTTTCTGGCTCCTTTCTGCGTGCTTTTCTGTGCAAACTGGTGCATCTCTTTGCACCTTCTGTTCCAGCAGCAGAGGCCGATTTTTGGTGCTGTGTGACACAGTGCAAACTCCGAGTGCGGAGATGAAAAGCCTTTCTTATTCCCAAATTTAGGAGCAAGGAAATCACGGAGCAGGAGGACACTCAAAGGGCATACCTGCAAAGCACAGGTACGTTCTCCTCCAACCTCCTCCCTGCTGTGTAGGGTCCATCTATATGGAGCTTCAGTGCCTTTTCACCACTTCCATTTTGGTGCACCTGGTTAAAGCCCAGACCTGGGTGCTTATCTGGCACACAAAACCTTGGCCAGGGCTCCTCAGGTCAAACACAGCATGGTTATAGCTGGTTCACTGTTAAGGCACTAGCTGCAGTTGGGCAGAGGGCTGGAGTAGTTTTGTTTTTCCAGCATCCCTGGCTCCTAAGAGCATTACGTTTGATGCTTCCTGTGCAAAAATGCAGGCAAGTGCAAAATCTGAGCTTCTGGGGAAAGAAGCAGTTCCATCCAGATAAAGGCTGTGATAAAGAAGGAGGGGCTTCAGTGCGCTGAAGCAACTCAACTGCCCTTTGAGCCTGTTTCAGAGGTACCTCTGATGTGGTGGGTCCTAACTAGAACAGCTTTCTTGCATGTGCAAACACACAGCTTGCTGATATAGACGTGTCCTGTGTGTATCTTTCACAGAGAGCAACTGAAGAAGCAGTGAAATTCTCTTCTGATGGCTGAAATGAGTGAAGGCTACTACCCAAAGGCTAGGCTGGATGAAAGCGTGGGAGCTGAGGACTGAGCAGGTCTGGATGGTTTGCATGTCTGTTGGGGTGCGGAGTGAGAGAAGAGGGAACCTGGCTGGGGAGAGAGGTGGAGGACAGGGAAAGAAAAGTCCTTCTGGCAGTAACGAGATGAGAAAGCCAACCCTACTCTTTGAGCAGAGGACTGAATGGAAAAGGAGGCTTGGAATTAGCAGGTAAACTGTTTTCTCTCTGAACCACACTGAAGAAATAAGATGTGGAGATACAGTCTTTGTAAACAGATCAGCATCCAAGAAAATCTGGCTTATGCATTTGCTTGCTTTTGCTAAGACAGCAGCCTGAAAAACTCCGAAGATGGGTTTACTGCTTCCTCCAAGAAAGTCAATAATATCATGCTGGGAATAGCTTCGAGTCAGCCAGGGCTTAATGTAACATGGCATGTGTAAGATTTCTGAGCTTGATGCCATCTGCTCGCAGAGAGCATTGGATAGCTGTAAGAATGTCAACAAATAGGCTTGAGAAGCTCGTGAAAATGAGGAGGGAAACAGCAAGCACCAGGGTGTAGGAAAATGATGATTTTTCTGTGTGACTGTTGGTTGGTTAGTCTGTTCTTTTAATCTGCTCCCTTCCCACTGTCTCTGGGGAAATTCCTGCAACAGGAGAGACACGGTGTGGGTTGGAAGGTACTTCTAGAGATCATCTAGTCCAACCCCCCTGCCAGAGCAGGATCACCTAGAGCAGATCCCACAGGAACAAGTCCAGGCGGCTTTTGAAAGTCTCCAGGGAAGGAGACTCCCCCCCCTCTCTGGGCAGCCTGTTCCAGTGCTCTGTCACCCTCACAGGGAAGAAGGGTTTCCTCATGGTCAGGTTGAACCTTCTGGTTTCCAGTTTATGGCCACTGCCCCTAGTCCTGTCACTGGACACCACTGAGAAGAGCCTGGCCCCATCCTCCTGACACCCACCCTTTAGATACTGATAAGCATTGATAAGATCCCCCCTCAGCCTCCTCCAAGCTACACAGATCCAACTCTCTCAGCCTTTCCTCATATCGTGTGAATCTGTGAGTCCTTGAGTTAAATTGAGAGAAATATGGCAATGGGATTAGCAGGCTAATTGGACAAAAAAACCTCTTCCACATGATCTTTGGAGACAACACTGTGAACCCCCAGAGAATGAGGGTTGATGGGTTAGTGGGGGAAGAGCAGCTAGTGGGCATTATGGCTAGTAGCTGTAAGATCTCTTTAATGCAGTTCCCAATATAATCTGTGAGGTACCTAGTTTAAATAAATAAATAAATAAATAAATAAAAGATGTGAAATTTAAACCCCAGGTGGTAAACCTAATAGGAATGTTCTTTGCTCCAAGAGTCAAGATAATTGTACTTTGAAAAATTCTTTTGGTATAACATTAATTTTGACCTTTCTGTGAAGTGTGACATAAACATGTTTAAAATTTATATTCATGCTCAAACCATTTCCATTATCGGTTAAAAAGATTTGGGTGTTATGTTACAGTTAAGCTGTTTTAAATAAACAATCTCTCTTGCTGTGCTGTTTTCATGCTATAATGGAGGTGCTTAACAGACTGCACAGGTTTATCTTTTCTTCCTCCTGTGTAGAAAATAAAACTTCGCTGTTTTCCAGCAGCTGATGCTTGAATACTTACACAATACTTTGTGTGTATGCAGACTGCCTGTCACAATGTTTAGCTGCTTGAAATTGTTGCTCACTAAAGACTCATTTTCTCCTGAACCCCTGTCCTACTTTCACCTGTGACAGGTGAAGAATAGTTTATTTATGATAATAAGAATTATTAATATAAATCAGTTTCTGATTGCTGTCTTATTTCCCCCACCAGCTACTGGAAGGGCAGTTGCATGGATGATGGGGTTCAGGGTGATGCCTTCAGGGACAATTCATGCCCAGTGTTCTCTAGAAGTCAAGGGTAAAAGACTTGCAGGAGTTGCAAAGCTGGGACTCAGGAGAGGCATGTGTTGGAAGCCATGCTCCATGTGATTGAAGCCATGCTCCATGTGATTGAAGCCATGGTCCTCCATGGAGACCAGAGGGAGGCTGTCTCACTGTGTTGGGGGTAAGAAGGGGCCCATTTCCATGGTGCCAAACACACAGTTGTGTGTGTGTGTAAGGTAAAAGGGCTAAGGGGCGACTGGGAGGCAGTGTAGCATGAGGGGCAGATTTGGAAGTGTGGGAATGAACTAGCAAGGCTGTGGAACCCATCTGCATGGTATGTGATCATGGGTCTACTGGGGTCAGATCCCAGGCCCATTTTGCTGAACGCCTTAGCTCCTGGGAGCTGATTTTCATCCCAGGAAAATGTGTCTGCCATCTGTTTGTGGCTCAATGTTTCTTCCTCCATCACCATTTCTGGGAGTTACTTTGATGTGTAGCTGTCCTTGGATGCCAAGAGGTGGAACAAAACAAACAGGTGGAGAAGAGCTTACAGTGGTGGTACTGCTGGAAACTAATGTTCTCTAGGTCAGTGTAATGTAATGTCACCTGGCACTTTACCAAAGACAGTTTTGGCTTATTTCAATGGCTTTCTGTTTCACTCCAAAGTAATTTTTTCAGTACTTGTGATGAGGTGTCCTAAGAGAAGCGTATAAGGTTACTTTAAGGATTAGCCATTAAATTCAACTGTTTCAAGAGTGTAAACCCTGGAAGTGGAGAAAACTTGCATCATGCTCTCAGCGCCTGAGGCTAGCCTGGATGATTTCTGAGCTGGGAAGAGAACTTTTCTTTGGGAATCCAAGGTATCTACTTTTGTGACAAGAACAAAACTATAGTTTTTCCCACTGACTCTTGTTACTATTTATCTTTATGGATTATTGTTGTCATCTGCATGGACCACTGAGTTTTACCTGAGGTTCAGTGAATGCATTATTTTTTAGCTTGTTACTCTCGTCTGCAGCTCAGCAGTTGATTACTTAGTGTGTTATCAAAACTGTAATTACCCAGAAATTCCCTTACACTGCCCTCTCTTCCAGTTACCACAGGTCTGCAAAGACAACTGTGCAGCAAAAAGCAAATTTGGAAGGTGCCTGAAATGCAACGTGGGGTGGGGAAGGAGGAAAAACTACAGAATTTTTTTGACACACAGATTTTGAAGACAACCTTTTAACAGACACGCTTTTATAACCAATGTTCATGATACAGCGTAGGCTGGAAAAACTGCTTTGATGAAAAGGCTTAAAACCTATCCCGGTTCTGTTGTCATACCCAGGCGCAGAAGCATGAGCCATGCTTGGTGTTCCAAGAAAGCTTGGATGAAAATACTCTGGTTGCACGGTTGTGAATGCTCCTTTTTCATCCTTCAGTTGTACGGTAAGAAAGACCTTTAAAAGAGCGGTGCAGGGCAGCATAGGGGCACTGGAGAACAGGCTGCTGGTGCTGAGCTTGTCAGCTGAGACACCTTTCTGGGTCTGGAGCAGAAGGGGAAGATTTGGTGTAGGAAGAGTTGCTGGAAAAGAACAGAGGCAGTGAGATGTGAGACACCACAAGCCAGGCCAAGTGTAGCCCATCTGCTAGTCTGCCTACACCTTAGCTGGGTGTGGGGTTATGCGAGTGTGAAAGGGCAGAGCTGCAGTCCTTATGGCAATGATGTGGGCATGAGGTAGGCTGGTTCCAGAAAAGCCATGGACACAGCCTCCCAAAATGACTCTCCAGCAGCCTGTTGCTGCCAAGTGTGTCTTACAGGGGTGGTGCTTATCTGCTCTCCCTTTCTGACCTCTTGCTTTGAGAGCTGTTTCTTAGTGCTTTTCTGATTCTGCTCCTCCAGCAATCTCACTCTCTTTTTCTCTCCTGGGACTCGTTGCTGTAGTCACCTCTATTGCTTTAGGGCCTGAGAGTTTTCTCCTTTCCCTTATATTCAGGTGAAAAGTCAGGCTGGGTTTTGCTGTCGTTTCTCTTGTGTGTTGTAGGGGTTGGGACCTTCTTCAGACACTTGCATCCACAGCTCTCTTGAGGCAAGCCAGAAGGGATGAGCCTTGTTTGGATGAGCCTTGTCCCTTTTGGAGATCCCTCTGGTATCAAGGACTGGCCTCCAAACACCCATGGGCACCGTGGAGATGCACAGAGTGCATCTTCTCAGCAGCAAACACACCCCCAGGTGTCCCAGGTTTGGTCAGATGAGTTCAACCGCTTAGCCTTTCTGCCCTAACAAAATGCACTCTCCAAGTCCTGCTTCCTTGGATGGAAGAGGGAAGGCAGCAAGACCATGAAGGTACTAAAGATGCAAGTCTTGAAGCTTTTGGTCTTACTTTCGAACTGACATTGCACCCTCAGTGATAGCAATCAGTTCTGTAGCCACTTCAGTGGCCTGGGATTGTCCTCTGAGCCAAGCCTGTGCTTATGAACAATTTATCCAGGATGTAGAGGCTGAAAAATTCAGCTCAGGGCTCCTGAAGTCTTTTCTTCGCCGCCTCTTTGATTCAGACGCTGAGGTCATGCTGGAAGGAGATCTTCCCTGATCTTCACAATGCCCTTTCTTTCAGTGTCCTTGCTTTTCCTTTTGGACACAAGAAGCTTTCAATGCCAGTGTATTAGAAGAGACTAATTTCTGCTGGTGGGTCCCAGGCCTGGGACAAAATTGACAAAAGTTATACCTCCTGCAAGCAGCCCCAAGCTTGTGCCCTTGCGGACAGAAATCCCCTGTGGGGCTTCACCAGTGGGACTGGAGGCTGGAGGTGCGTTTCTTCAGGGTGGAGAAGATGAATGAATTACTTGTTTCTACTAATTTGGGCAAGACCAGCTCAGGAGGGCAGCACAGGGCCCAGAAGTTTGTGGGAGCTGTGGAAAAAGGCTCTTCCTACCAGGTCACAGTGACAGGACTGTCCTCAAGATGTTTCTTTCCTGCTCCCTCAGCAGCGGCCCCAATAGACTAGGGAGGTAAAGGGATGGGATAGCAGTTGAATGTTTTCTACCCCTCACATAATATCCTATGCCCCACAGCCACTGAGAGTAGAGAACAGAAACATTGACCCACCAGCTCCTGCACGGAGTGGGTTCTGGCCAGCCATCAGGATTGTCATGCAGTCCTGATACACAGGGCTAGGAAATGCAGCCCAACCTCCCTTCCCTGCCTTGGTACCACACACTAATTAGGCACCTTTCTGCTGTTAAATGAGTTCTCACGTCTTCTTTGCTCATCCCCCTTCTAAGGATGAAGCTCTTGCGGTGCCTGTTGCCATTAACTTTCTGCTACGGCTAATTGGATTTAGCACAACAGCATCTCAGTGGTAGGCGTGAGAGATGTGGTAGTGCAGCTTCTGACCATGGCAGGACAAATTGTGTCTCTGAGCACGTGCCGAAAGTCCATCTCCTGCACCATGTCAGTCTTTCCATAACCCTGTTATGTCCCAGTCTTTCCATAATCCCATTACGTGAGGAAAGTGGGCCGTGCTCTTCCCATTGAGTGAGTAAAGCACCACGCTTTGGAGCACGATGAGACCTCTTTCTAGGTTAGTCTTGTGCCTGGGACAGTGCCTTGCTGCCATGAAGAAGCGAGATGAGAAGATACCCTGGCATGGCTGTGCCCTGGGCTGGGTTTGCGTTTGAAGGCTGACTGGCTGTGCGCGTTGGTGCCGTTGGAAAAGAGCAGGCAGCTTCGTGCTGCAGGTTTTCCGGCTGTTTGTGTTGCGCAGCAGTGCGTGGTTTGGCACAGGTGTTGCAGAAATGAGCCTGGGATGCTCAGGGATCCCAGATAAGGAGGAGCTGGCTGTGGTTGCTGTACTGTGCTTCTGTTGTTGAAATGCCCTGTGGCAGGCTACAGCCCCGTTTTCCTTGCTAAGCACGTGGATACTGTTATGACACAGAGCAGGATGGTTTCCGACAGCGCGCGCTGGGAGGTTTGGCAGGAGTTTCCCTCTGTCACCTATTCAGTGGGATCTCTCAGAGGGAAGAAATGAAAGCTCCTTTGTCTTGAAGGGGACGAGTTGAGCTTTCCAGCAGGTTGGGCACGGCTGAACTCGGTGTGTCACAGGTGAAGCACAGCTGGTTTGCAAGTCTGGACATGGTCCTGCAGAGGGCAAATTCATGAGTGTCTGGTCCCAGGCTCTTTGAGCAAACAGGGAGTAGGAAGATCCATGAATGATTCCTCTTACCCTCTGTGCAAGGAGTACCCAAGTTTTTTACAAACAGGCTGCAAAGAAACAGGCCAGCGGGTCCTTTTGGTAAATCTAAGTGTGCAGGGTTGGGCCTTTGGCTGCTTGTGCCTTGGTCACCCAGGTCAAGGGGGCATGGGAGGGCACTGCAGCTGCTGGCTTGGGATGGACGCTTGGCTTGTGCTTGTATGGCAGCTGGGGTGACGGCCCGTGTCCAGCTGTTAGGACCAACACGTCCCTTGGACGTAGATCTCTACGAGACCTGGGCAACATGCCAGGGTTTCATCGCTGGAACAATCCCTCAAACAGGCTCCCTGGGTACATGGCAGGGGTTAACCTAGTGAGTATTATCAGCTTTTTACGTTGGTATGGGGAGGCGATAACTCTTTCTGAAGTCTTTGCTGAAGTGGGCACTGGGAAAGGCTGACATTTAACTTTCCAAAAAAGCTCATTTCAAGGAGTAATTCACTGTAGTGCTCTTCAGATTAATTTTAAAGCAAGCAATCTAAGAAGCCTGAGGAAAGCAGAATTTCAGGCAGTCTACAGACCAGGACGGAAGGGGATTGCAGTTCTGGATAGGTGGCTGGGGGTGTTAAACTCTGCATGGAGGGCTTGACTTCCCAGAGCTGGTGTCCTTCTAGTACATTGGTTAAGGTACGTGGGTGGGAGACAAATGTGCTCCAGATTTTTAGAGCAGAAAATGTTATTCTGCTTTATTAATGTGTCAGGTCCCATAACTACACAATCTGCAAAGGTGGTGTGAGTTAGGTTGTTTTTTTTTTTTATATTTTCAAAAGGCTGGATGGGGGTAAAGAACAAATGTCTCCTTTCTATACACCTTCCAGAAAGAGGCAGAGGGAGGCAGCACTGTGTAGTCCTGGGTGCAGTTCCCTGCCAAGGGACCTGTTGAGTATTTCAAGCCTGGACTGCTCTTCCCTAAGGGAATCTCTGTTTCCTGCTTGCGCACATTGCCATCTGGCTGATTTGTCATGGTTTGCATGAAGCTTTTTATTGGGTAGAATAAAGGAAACTTTTAATGTCTCCTGCTCTGGATAAGGGTATGTTGCTGGAGCCTGCTTTCTCCTCTGTAGTGGCCAGGAGTCTCTAAGGTGAACTCCCTGCAGGGATGCTTATCAACATTAGCTCCACGCAGGCTTCCTTTCCTTCCCTGTGCTGCTTGGTGTGTTGCAGGGCATACAGAAGGGTTGGTGCACTTCTCCAGGAGCGTGGGCTCCGTGTTACATTCAGATGTGCTAAAATCAATAGGTCACTCAGCGTGTATGAACCAGCAGGACTTTCAGCCACAAGGAGAGCAGAGCTTTGCCCGAAATCTTCAACCTCTGAGATTAACAGAATCTCTAGAGACATACAAAGTCAACTGGGACTGGATGTCCTGATCGCTGGCAGACAGCATCCCAGGGGCCAGCTGATCTTGCCCCGTCTCCATTCAAAATGCATCTTGCGTTACCTGGGGAGAAACACAGATTGCCTTTCCCTCCCTGTGCCAGGACACCAGCTGCCCAGACAGTGCTACAGGCAGAGCTGCAGGCATGGCCTCACCTATATACCCGATTTGAACCCTGTGTCATTGACTGCTCCAAATCCTTTTACCATGGAATGAAAAACAGACAGCCAGCACTGAAGTTTTGGGGTTTTTTTCTTGCAAAAAGAATCTGCCAGCTGGGAAGGTGCTCCTGGCTCCCTTGATGCCGGTGAGGATGTGCAGAGAGATTTCAAGTTGAGAGGGGGGTGGTGTGGTTTAGATGGTGGAAACAGCAGAGCTCTGCAGCTTCTGCCGGAGAATTTTGGAGATGCTTGGGGAACACATCTATTCTCACAAGAGCAAGCTGATTTGGATGGGAAAGGGAAGAATCCAGCTCTACATCTTTGTGGAAGTCTTCCTGAGGATATCAGTTGGATTTGTCCAAGGGCGATCATAGCAAGTGATGTGCCTTGCTTGGGGTGCCGGCATGTGGTATTTAGCACAAACCAGCATCCTGGTTCGTGACTGATGCTTCCCCTGATAGCCTATGATGGTCAAAACTGGACCTTTATTGTGGAGCATATCACAGGTCCAAGCAGGGTGGCTGAGCAAATCCAGGAGCTGGGGTGTCCTTTGCCCATTGTCATAGTGATTGAGCGAAGGGGGATGTTTAGTCAGGGCAGGATAAAGAAAATTTGTAGAGGATGGTGGTCTCTTTTGCTACTTGTGTGCCTGGATCTGGGGGTCAGCAATCCCACATTAGGGATTCCAGGATTCCAGTTCCCCAGGACAGTGACTGTCATTTTACATTGTTTTCATTCTGCATGCCTTTCTGTGTGTTATCCCAAGGACTTAAGCACTCCTGGTGCCGAAAGGGAAAAGCACAAACAGGGTAATGGTGTCTGCTGTGAAACTAGAGATAAAACATCTCTTCAGCATCTGCACCCACACCCCAATCTTCCCTTTTTGAAAGGCCACCCTGCTCTTCTGTGTGGCAGAATAGGACTGGTTTACTGTGAAGGGACAAATCCCTTTTGCTCTGGGAGGTTTCTCAGGTAGGAAATGATGTTCCAGCTGTGGAGGAACTGGGGTGGGTGTGGGAGTGGTGGGGGGGCGGAGGGGAGAAGCTCAAATCCACTAAATCCTAGACCTGTTGTTAGCCACAGCAGGGGAGGAGTCTGTCTTCTGAGTATGACCAGTGTGAATTCTGTTGCCGTGTTGATTGGTTCGTGTAAGGTTTAGAGAAGTCAGTCCCTAATCCAACAGAGCTGTGTTTGTGCAAACTGTTGTAATTGCAGTATCTAGCTCTTCTGTACTTGCCTGCTCTGTCAGAATGGCTGCTTAGTGTGTACTTCTAGTGACCTTCACTTTAATTGTCTAATTGCTTGCTGTTCATTTGAATGATTCCAGTAGTGCCTGCTAGCTCTGATTAAATCTGGTTTCTTTCCAAAAGTATTAAGATTCTTCTTCTCACATCTTTGCATAAGTCAAATAAATATTTAGATGCATGCTGAGATGTCCTGAAACATTTCTATGGGGTGGATGGATGGATGGATGGATGGATGGATGGAAGAGCTAAGGTACCTCACTTCTTAGTGTTTTGGGGTCAATTGTTGCTCTGGGCTCCAGCACTTCCCAGCATGGATAACATGCGGCACAGAGAGAGTTATCTAGGTGAAGGGGCTCTGCTCATCTTCAGAGGGAATGCTCAGGGCAGGAGTGGATGAAGCAAAAGGAGCAGAAAGAGGGGACAGCACTTCAGCAGAGTGGTGCACATCCCCTGGGTTGGGCTCTTGGGAAGCCAGCATTCCAAGGGACAGGGAAAGACAGCAGGAGATGGGGTTTACTGGGAACCTCTGACCTGCTCCAAACCTGAAGAAGGGTGCTGGTTCCAGCTGGAAGGTGACAGGACACAAGCAGGAGTCCTTGTCTTAGAGAGCAACTGCTCGCTGTGCTCACAAGTGCTTGGATTCGATCAGAGCTCAGGGATGTGTCCACTCTGCTACCCAGATGGGGAAATGTAGGAGCAGAGAAGGGCCAGGACCCACCTTGTGTCACCCAGAGGTGCAGTGGCAGAGCTTGAGTGCATCACCCTCTTCCTGAGGGTTTGGCTGCCTGGATCAGGGTCAGCTTAGGCTATGGTGCAGGTGTTCAGCTTTGAAGAGTTGGAGGAGGTGCTGCTAAGAAGCTCAGTGGGGCTCTCCCTGCCTTTGCATTTGGCTTTTAAGCTGAAGGTCTCACTGGGTCTATCCTACCTGCCGTACTAGGATATGTGGGACTGCTTCCTTGTTGGTGAAGCCATCACCTCTGCTCAGAGGTAACTCAGGAGTTATTCTGATCAGCTTCTGCTCCATTTCCCTCATGGAGCAGCCACCCTTGCTACTCCCTGACACTGGGAAGGGTTTGAAAGAGACCCAGCCTTCCTCACTCCTGCTTTAGCCACCAAAACAGATCCTCTCGCAGCCAAGAGAGAGCCCAGGAGTCCTGATTCCCAGTGCTTTTATCTGTGCACCTTACCTCATCACATGAGACAGCCTGTGCCTTCGCATCCCAGCGCCAGGCACAGGGGAGCATCCGCGGGGAACAGTCCTGGTGGTCAGAGGGATTGGGCTGAGCGGGGCGTGCGGCATGGAGAAATGCTAACCTGATGCAGTGGAGGTCCTTGCACAGTCAGAGTCTCCCTGGGGGAAGGCAAAGGTTCCCAGACATTGTGCTCTAGCACTGTGGGACAGGAACGTGATGCTTGAAGGGGTCTTGCTGGGAATTGCCCTGCACCGTGTCCTTGCATTGTGGTGGCGTGGGGAGAGGCTGGATGTGATTTGGAGCATATTGGCTGCTCTGCAGGTCTTTCTGCTAATCAGATGTCTCTGTCTTTTTGTCTCAGTTCAGAAAGCAGAGTGAAGCTTCACGTGGGCTTGTTGGCTTCTAAGGGTGTCACAGAATTTCAGAATGGTTGAGGTTGGAAGGGACCTCTGGAGCCATCCAACCCCCTTGCTCAAGTAGTATCACCTAGAGCTGTCTGCATAGGACCATGTCCAGGTTACTTTTGAATATCCGCAAAGATGGAGAATCCACAACCTCTCAGGGCAACCTGTGTCAGGGCTTGGTCACCCTCATAGTGAGAAAGAGTTTCCTGATGTTCAGTCGTAACCTCCTGTGTTTCAGTTTGTGTCCATTGTCCCTTGTCCTGTCACTGGGCATCGTTCAGAAGTGCCTGGCTCCGGCTTCTTTACACCCTCTCCGTCCTTGGAGATCTCTGGATGACGGGACAAGGCCATGATCCTGGCTGGACTCACTTTGAGCTGGAGGTTGGACTAGAGACCTCCAGGGACCCTTCCAAACCTTTGTTTTCCTGTGTATTTATGGGAGAGCCTAAGGACTGTGCCTTAAGTGTACCTCCTCAGCGACCAGCGAGGGGACCTAGTGACCGCTTGCCCAACAACTGCGACACCGAATGAACGAATACAATTATGGGCAATTTTGCCCAGGTTCCTCTTTAGTCAGAGCATACTTCTTTTTATAAGAAGTCTTTTTATAAGAAGTCTTTAACTTTGATTACTGCAAACACTCCAGTCAAAGGCACTCAGCAGGTAGCTATGGCAACCCCTGAGATAAGTGGGCTAAAATATACTAGGTAAAATAATGAGGGGATAATAATACGGTTTTAGTTCAAATAAACTATTAAGTGTGACTAATGGTTTTACATTTAAAAAATATTCATACACCATATTTCTGGGCTATAAATTAGTAATGGTGCGAGGCCCATTGTTCATTCCACTGCTGTAGGTGGTCTCTGAAGAATACTGTTAATATATGCCTCCTGCATTTGTTAACCCAGTACTCAGCAAGAGAAAAAAGAGTCCTGTAGCTCCACAAAATAAAATTGTTAAAGCGAGAAGAGAGAGGGGGGAGGGCTCAGGGAGGAAAGATTATCCATGCCGAGAGAGCTAAAGCCCATTCTCAGAGGCTGACCTAACTAATTTAATGTGACTGTGTCTTCAATACTTTTTTTTTTCCCCAAACCGTCTCTGTTGGACCCAAATCAAAACTAGCAATTAGCAGCTGGGTGATAAGTGCTGTGCATACTCAGGATGGGACAGTCATTACCCAAGAAAAGCTTATGATTTAAATGGTCTAATGTGTTTTCTTAACTTGTGGGGAGGAAGAGTGCAGCTGGGATTCTCTGTTCCTGAGGAGCTGGTCTCCTGCGATTACTCCTCCAGCAGAGACTGCTGGCTTGGCAGCGATGGGAAATTGCAAGAAAGCAGGCATGAAGTTTGCTGGAGCTACTCCTGCTGTTTAGGGTGGGTAGTAAACCTTTACCCATCTTGATTTTCAGAATATACCCACAACAAAACTGGGAGACCATCTTCTCTTTTACCCTCCTTGTCTCCATATAGGCTTCCTGTTTTCATCCTGTCCTAAGCAGAGCCTCTCCCTTCCAAACTTTCCTTTGCCTTTTGGCTGTGGGTCACACAGCATCAAATAGACTTGGCCTAGCATCAGGGAAGAATTAATCCTTCATAGCTGGCAACTACCCCAAGGATTTTGGATCATAAATCCTGCAGCAATCCTAGCAGCTTATTTAGTTGGTTCACCTTGAAGCATCTAATACATAAAAGATAATTACTTAATTTTTTTTCCTAAGAACTGGCATTACAAAGCAGGCATAGTAAACAAAAGATGGTATATGTCCCTTTTTTGGGGTATCCTCCCTCATTTCTAGGTAGTTACAGAAACCCCGGAAGTTCGTAAGAAGAGAGGCTTTGTTGAGTTAGCTTTTCTTATTAACAACAAAAAATTACTTGAATGTATTTTAGGCCAAAGGAGAGGATCATGTGAGGAAAAACATAGTTCTCTGTGGGTTTGCTTTTCAAAATGGACTTTGTGATTGATTTTTATTTTTCGGAGGCTCTTCCTGACCAATTAAAATTCCTCCTCTAGGAGCTCTAAGGATCTCTGTATGCTTGTTTTTGTCAGGTACTGCCTCTGAAAGAATTTAGCTGTGTATCACAGCAACCGAGTGTTAATGCAGTATGCAGTGTTTAATCAGCCGTTACCAGGTGCATGATTGTGCAGGTAGGGAAGGGAGGAGAAGGAGCAGAAGAGGGAAGCCCTTTGTCCTCTTCAAACAGTGGGTCCATGGGGCAGGTACACTTCCAGCCTTCTGCACAGTCCAGCATTTCTTCCCTTTTGCTGGGCGGGCTCTCCTGCCCTTTCCCGACTGCTTCATTCCACCAGTCTTCCTGCAGTGCTGTGGATCCATTGCTGGTCGAGGAGGACTTGGGCCATCCTCCTCCCTGCTGTTGCCTGCTCCCTGTAAGGCACTTTGAGAGGAGGGCTCGCTTCCTCACAGAGGTGTTCTGGGCAGCCGTGGTCTCAGCAGAGTAAGGTGCGTTCTTAGACCTGGGGTGAACTGGGGATCAACGTTCTACATCTGTCACTCTTCAGCCTGCCTTTGCTCATGGAGTCTCACCCCTCTGGGCTTGACACAGCATGGCCAGGATGTCAGGTACGATGATGCCCAGGACCATGAGAAGTTCCTTTCCGGTCTCTGCGCTCCTTTGTCGTTACTGGCTTTGTTTTTTTGTTTTCTCTGATTTCCTTTCGCTGCCTTCATGCTGCCCCTCTGACCACAGTGAGGCTTTCTCAGTCTCTCCTTTCACAGGCTGTTGAAAGGTTGTTCATACAGTGAAAAAAGAAAAGCCAAAGCTGAGATCTGCTGTTGAATTTTAATTCTCTTGTTGGCTGATGGCAGGGAATTAGCCCGTGAAAGTTAATGGACACTGACGCTTTCCTGCTGGCCGAGTGCTAAACTGAGTGTTTTAGCAACGACAGCCAAGCCATGCACTGCAGTCCCCCCAGATCTCACCCCATTCCATCGTTTTCCCCAAGCCCTGGGGCTAAAGCTGGCTGGGTGTCCCCCCCACCTCTGTGTGCAGACACCCCATTAGCTGCAGTCTGTGCAGCAGGAGGCTGGGGCAAGCATGGGTGACCCTGCTGGAAATGCTGGCAGCACACATATTTTATATTTAAGTGACTGTTATCCACCAAGACTTATTTTTGTGTTGATGTAAACTAAAACCCACAAAATAAGGAGTAAGTGAAAGAAGGGCAGAAGGTGTAATTCTCACACCAGTGGCAATTGCTTCCAAGGAGGAACCTGCCATAACACTGGAGCATGCAAAGCCATGGGAACAACAGCATAGAAAAAAACAGGTGGAAAATACAGCCCCAGGG
Source organism: Eurypyga helias (assembly GCF_000690775.1). Taxonomy (NCBI): domain Eukaryota; kingdom Metazoa; phylum Chordata; class Aves; order Eurypygiformes; family Eurypygidae; genus Eurypyga; species Eurypyga helias. Next base: position 67,785 of record NW_010271408.1, read on the forward strand.
GCTCTGGACAACCCTGTGCAACCCTACACAATCCTTCACCTCCGTTGCTTGTTTGTGCTCACTCCTGTAGCTGACAGGTTCTGAACAGCCCGACTTAATGGGAGTGCTGGGAAACGGCCCTGTCCCAGGCTTTTTGCCTTTCTGGGCTCCAAAAGCGTCAGGCTGCTGAGCACTGAGAACAGCAGTACTGGGTATTACTCTTGTCACCAACGGCACCCTATTTCTTGACTTCTGACTTGGGTGCTGTCTGGTTTCTGTGAACAAGGCTGTATTCTATCATCCCCTGTTTTTGTCGCAGGGAAGGATGTAGTCTCATCAAAATCCAGCTTCCAATTAAGCTGTATTAGTGAACTCAGCACCTCCAAATTTCTCACGAAGCCAGGGGAGCCTAATGCTTTCCCAGGACATCAAAAATAGTCACTGTAAAACACATGTTGGAGAGAGCAATCCTGTGCAATGGGCAATTCTTTTCCAGCTCTGTCATGACTTGTCACAATGCTTGTCAGGGCTCAGCTCATGCAGTGTCCAGAAAAAAAGACTTTGCAACAGGCAAATACCAAATCAGAGGAGAAAAAAAAAAGGGGTAGGTGTGTGTAAGCAAAAATAAGGAAGAACTGTGTTAATGACTTCTGAAGCAGATGAGGAAGAGAGAGGTAAACAGATAGGCAAACAGATGTGAAGGTGCACATTTTTGAGGGTCAGAGGGGAGTGAAAATGCAGGCGTGTTGATCGACAGGTTAAATTTCCTAGGCTGTAGAGCAGGATACTGCGCAGAGACTGCGTCATTACACCCTAAATTGACGCTGCAAGAGAGCTCTGACACCAGAGCTTCTTTGACTGAGGATGATGGGCTCTGCATGGGTGCCAACATCCATTCCTGTTAAAGCACAGCGCTTGTGTGCCTGCTGCAGTATGCCATGCAAACGTTCATACAACCCACCAGTTCATTATGCACGCTGTCAGGAGATGAAGTGCTCTTCACTCCTCCCTGGGCTATTTGGGGACTCCCCATCACCTTGAAATAGGGCAAGGGATTGTTCAGTCCGGCTGATGAAAGGTGATGGTACTTCCTATTTGTTCTGTGCTATTGATTTTAAGTAATCCAAGCTCTGTTTAGAAGTAGGAAATAAAGCAAGGTGAGAAAAGGTTTTCTGAAAATATCTGAAGTATCTATATGCTGATGAAAATTTGAAATGTGGAGGATTTTTTTTGCAGCTGATGTGTGCATTGTCCCAAATCAATTAGCTATGGAATTCACCATTGATCCTTCCACCACCCCTTAATTAAAAAAAAGGACTTAATGCATTTTGATTTCAAAACAATCCCAAATCAGAAAGCAAAGCATGGAAGGGAAGGAGTGGGAACAGCACATGCCAGTTGTTGTATCAAAACTGCCTCTTTCCCCAAGAATACTTGTGGTTTGTTATAAATGTTCATTTTTTTGGTGGAGGGAAGAGTATGAAAATAATTTCCTGCCTGTGTCTCATTGTTTCGGTGGAGAGAGACCGCAGGGAGGGAGCTGGTCAATGCGCCTTACGGATGCCCTCTCAAAAAGTGTATTGCATTGCTGTGCCCCCAGGAGAAACCTCTTGGTCCTGTCTTCATTGCCACTCTTTTCTTCTTCCTTGCCACACTGGTATTTTTCTATCTAGTTTTTTTTTCCTGTGCCCTGTGGTTGCCTCCTGCCTGCTCCTCACACTTCTTTCAATCACCAGTCAGTTCAAGTGACAGCTCCCCACGTCCCAGCTTGCTTTAAGGAAGAGCAAGGGAGCGCTTTGTTCAAGTGAAAGACCCAAAAGAGGCCACTTCTCAGTCTTTCCGTAAGATGCCAATGAATAGACTGCCTCAGAAAATGTATTCTGGGCTCCACAAGTAAGTGCTTTAATTTTGGGGTGGCGACACACATAAGAATGAGACTGATTCTCTGCTTCCAGTGCAAATTCCTTCGTAATTGAGCTGCTATTAGCAACTCCGGGGCGGTGCGCTGTGTGTTTTTACGGACCAGTAATAGATGTCTAGGGTGATTGGAGGCAATCAGCCTTCAGCCTGGAATTTTACAAAGCCCCAGATGTGTAAAATGATAGGGCACTGAAGTCTTCCCTTCTCAGGTTTATAAATACCCCATGTTCCAGGGAAGCAGGGCAGCTGCTAACGAACGGGGAACAGGCAAAAGACCTGAGGTCATGGTGTTGGGTATGGCCTGGGCCACTGCCAGCTCCATCAGAAGGGCTGTCCTGATTGCTCCAGCCTACAGTCCCCACCCCAGGGTTAATTTGAGTGGTAGTGAACAGTAGGAACCAAATGGGGCGTGGTGGATGTGGCGATGGTCTGGCAGTCCCTTACGGTGTCAAGGAGGTTTTGAGTGTTGGGAACGTGCCAGTTTTGGTAGAGCAGGGTCTGACCTGTTGCAGAGGTGAGGCTTGCGGCCGATCTGGGATCCCCTGTGAACGTATTTTCCAAACCATCTTTCAGGGCTGGGTATTACCACTGAGCTCGCAGCCTCATTGTGCAAGAGTGTGCTTGATTTCATTGTGATGCTCATGGGTCCAGGAGCACATCCATGTAAAACAGTATTGAATTTGGAGGTGTTTTCTGTGCTAAAAGCGGTTTTTGTAATCTGGCATGCCCAGGATAAATCAGGACATTTCTTGCTGCCGCCTTACTTCTGGTGACCGGGAAGGGGCCAGACACGTTGCCATCTTCTCTCCGTGTTCAGCAGCCATGGGTACATGCAAATCTGTACATTTTTGGGGAGCTCAGTGGTGGTGTTCAGTGCACGTGGGCAGTGTGTACAGTACCTAGGGCAAGCAGGACTCTGGGCTGAATCAGAGCCCAAACGCTGCTTCTCGAAAAAGCCCATTCTCTGACAGTCAGTGGGCCTTCTGACTTTGAATCCGTCTAGCAAATGGGAGAAATGATGGATGCTAATATAAAAAAGATTCAGCTGATGGAGGGAGCAGAATGGGGAGGCATTTAATGTTTCTCAAGTGAGAAATCACTAGGGAAGGAGGGAGCAAACTGTTTTTGAGAATAGATGCTGAAGTGTTTAAAGCCAGAGGAGAAACTCAAATCAAGGCATTCTCCATTTTGGAAGTGCAACGAAGACAAATTTCCAATACTTTAATAAAGAGGAGTCTATTAACCATAGCCTGTGCTTACCAAGGGCAGTCAGTTGTGCTGTCGCGGTGCGAGATGGATAACTTCGCAGTCTCTCCCTGAATTGATATTGCACAGCGTTGTTATGTGCAGTGCTCTGCTGCATCCAGGAAGGGGCTAGTGCCTCTGTTGCTTCATGCTTTCTTTGGTATTCCTAGCTGAAATCAGGTTTTAGGTGAGACTGTGGGGATATCAGAACAAGCAGAGGTTCCCGGTGCAATTCATGCCTAGGAGCTGTGTGAGAAGGTGAAGGAAGTTGTGCTATGAAAACCCTACCTGGCTCAGTTCTGGGTTTCTCTTATCACGTTTAGAGGTGTAAGGGTTTCTGTGTGAGAAGATAGCTACTGATTTAAAGGTATGAATACTATTAAGAGTCCAGTTAATTAAGAAGGCTCCCAAATCTGATCATTAGCCTGTAGCCTGCAGGCTACAGGCCTGTAGATCATTAGCCTCATTAGCCTGTAGGGTGGTGATGACTGGGAGTTTTCCTTTTTTTGACTCTTTTTCTTTTCCTTTTTTTCATCTCTTGGCAAAATTATTTCCCTGGTGTAGAAGAGCACTGTTTCCTGTGGTATACGCTGTAGTTAGTAAAATCAAAATTGTATTTGAGAACGTTAGTTGCTGTGTTTCTCCCCATGTAGCAAGGGAGATTTGGATTGTTTGGAAGAGAACTCTGTCTGGAAGGCAGCAAAGGGGTGCCTTGCGGTTGAAGAGCAGGAAAGGAGCAAAACGAAACCTGCGCTGGTGTCTTTAAGACATAGCAATAAATGAAAGCATAAATCTGAGCTGATTACAGATCTGCAATAAATGTGGTGATAAATCAGAGGCAGTTGATAATGGAAGAGTAATGCATGTTTGCAATACAATCACCACATGATGTTGAAAGATAAGTGTCCATTTACAAAGCCATGATGAAGCAGCTCTTGATGCCTTGAAGATCACCTTGTAAAAGTGCTAGCTGAAAGGGAAAGGTCCCTGTGTTGGATCCAAAGGGAGTGTCAGAGACACGGGAATATGTGAAAGATGGTGAACTGCCTTTGCTTGTGCAGCAAGGCCGGCCTGAGGAATGGGGAATCTGAGCTGATTGCCCCAATTTGCAGTTCCAAACCTGTCTTTGAGGTGAAGGATCCTGCCAAGCGAGAAGGAGAATGGTTTGCTTGCAGTGCTGCCAGACTGAAACTGTGCCTAAAAAGTACTGTGAAACCCTCATAAAGCTTGTAGTAAATACAAACATCAGTTGTGATTGTGATGAGATGGAATGAAAGCAGTAACTAACAGCCAGGATTAACAACCAAAAATTTCATGTTACTCTATAAACCTTGGGCCAGGCAGTGAAGCAGCCAACAGGGCTGCATAATTACAGCCATAAAAGTGCAAGTGTTCGCGGCACACTCAGAGCAGACGAGTCAGATGAATGCTGCTGAGCTTGGGAAGCTGTTAATTTGTTTCATTTCTGTAAATTTCCATCCTGTAAGCTGTATCCTCAGCTGGTACCCTCACTCACTTAGCTTAGATCCTGTGTATGCAATGGAGTTCTGGGGGCTTGCATTCAAGACAATGGCTGCTGCCAGAATGAAAGCAGAAGTGCATTATTCATAGTTCTGAAGGCTGGATGGGGTCATTCTGAATCTGTATCCTGCCCTTCTATAGTAATTCAAGCCTGGAAACTTTACCCAGCAATTTCTATATCTGGCCCATTGCTCCTGATTTTAGTTAGGATGCATCCTTTAGCCAGCTGGCTGTAGACCTCAGGTGATGGTGACTGTACCGTGTCCCAAGGGGATTTGCCAAGTGATTTATTTATCTCACTGTTAGATATGTTCAGCTTTCGGTGTTGAACTGTATTTTGCTTTTTTTGGAGATGGAAGAATTCGTACTTCTCAGTAACTTTCATAACCCACATTGAAATAATTTAATATAGGCAAGAGCTTTGGAATACATTTTTATTTATAAGGTATCTTTTCCAGATCTCTGAGGGGCTTTTTTGCTTATTTTTGAACCATTCCTCCTTCTTTAACCTCCATCTGGAAACATAAATACAGGATATGTTACAGTCTAAAAGCACAGCTTTGTTGCTATCTCGTATTCCCTGTGGCTGGACAAGAAACATTTTGCCTGAAGTTTTTATAGCAAGATTTTTTTTTTTAAAGTGGAATTTATTTTGTCTCTTCTGTAGTCAGAAATTCATCTGAAGGTGGCCAAAGTTTTTGCTGAAAACTGGTTCTGTGAAGACAGAGGTATTTTTGATGAGCTCTTTACTCTCCTCTATCTCCTTTTGGTTCCTGTCAGGGTTTGCAAGACACTATTAGAAAAGTGAAATATCTGGGTCATTGTTTTCCCTGTCTCGATCCATTCATTTTGCCATCTGTCTATGAGGTGGGCTGGCATATTACCAATCAAAGTAGATAGCTCATTAACAACCTTGACAACACTGGCTAATGACCTTGGGTACTTCTGTAGCAGACGGAGATTGAATCACTGCATGTGACCACAGCACTGGTTGTTCCTGTCCCATTCCTTTCTGCTCTGGGACCCCACTTGGTGCTTAACAGCACCCAAGAGAGATGCTCTGATCGAGTAAGTCTCACACCTGGATTTTCTTCTCTCTTGTCTTCTCTGGTCTCTAGGAGTGTTTGGCCTTGTATTGGGTGTCATGTCATGGCTTGATGGTAGGTGCGTAGAAGGAGTCGGACTGGAGAGCATCTCCAGTGTCATTGTACGCACTCCATGATGAGCTCCACCCTAGGTTCACCAGTCGTCTTGGAAGGCTGATCCAGATCAGCCTGATATGAAGGTGATTCATAAAACCAGAGAAAGAGCCTGTTTAGTCCATAGCTCTGATCAGACAAACTGTGTTTCTTTCAATTTTCCTCAGTTTCCTCTTGTAAACAACAGGGATAATATCTGTCTTCCCCTTGGTAGTGAACTTAAAAATTAGAGGGTAGAAAAGGCTTTAGAAAACATAGACCCTAATGCATATGCATGAGGAGTTGACAAGCATCCCTTGATCTGATTAGACATGTTTTGAGCAGATGGATGGGCTAGCTGAACTCTGGAGGTCCCTTCCGACCTAAATTGTTCTAAAACTCAATGAATATGAGTCATTTCAGGCTGTGTCGTTATTTTAACATGTTTGTATGTTTCTATTCGGAGACTGGCAGTTGTGTTTGCTAGATGCATTTAAGCAACTGGCTTGACATTTGTGATAGTTTCAGCTTATTTTTTTCAAGTGCCTTAGCAAATCAACAAAGATCAATTTAAAAACCAAACATATAAATTACAGAGTGGAGCCCTGACCCATGCTAGCTGATAAAATGACCACGGTGCTCAATGCTGTGTGACGTGAACCAATGCTGTCTAAAAGACTGAAAGGAGGGAACCTTTGAGGTCTCCCTTCAGTTCAACCTGGACTGTTTAAATCCAGAGCCACTCTGCTTTCTGTGTGTCTACAGGTTCAGGCTCCAGCCCTTGGTCCTTCTTACTCCTTTTCCTGAGAAGAATATGTTGGGCGCTGTTTGTTTGCCCCTGCCTTTTTGTTCCTCAGAGGCAGCCCGCAAGAGGTCCTGCTTTAGCTTGTGTTTTTATCATAATTGCCTTCTTTCTGAAGTGAAGAAAGGAACGGTAGTTTTGTTTTTCAGATCAGCTAAGCAAAGGCGGGTTAGCCTTGTCTGCCAGCCTAACACCCACCCAGCTGCTCGTTGCTCGCCTGCCCCAGGAAGATGTGGGAGAAAATAGGGAAAAAAACCCAATGCAGGAACAGGTACTCCTCTTCCACCAAGAGTATGTCTTCTTTGCTCCAGACTTTCCCCTTGGTCTCCAGGGTCTGGCATTTGTGAAGCTGATTTTACTGAAAGGCTGAAGCAAAGAAGGCAATCAGTACCTCAAGTCCTGTGTCTTTTCCAAGTCCTGTGTCACCAGGTCCCCCACCCCATTCAGCAGCAGGTCCACATTTACCCTCATCTTCCTTTTGCTATGTGCACACTTAGGGAAGCCCTTCTTGCTGCCTGTGACACCCCTCGCCAGGTTCAATTCCAGGGGGTATTTGGCTTTCTTAAACACATCTCTGCATGCTTGGACAGTGTCTCTGTATTCCTCCCAGCTTACTCCTGGGAGTGTCTCTATATTCCTCCCCATCCCTGCTTCCAAATTCTGGATACTTCCTTTTTATGTTTGAGGTTTACCAGGAGTTCCTTGATTATCCATGCAACTCTCCCAGCACTTTTGCCTGTCTTTCTGCTTGTTGGGATGGACGGTTCTTGACCTTCAAGAAATGAAGTCAGCTTAAACAGTTCCCATACCTGGAGGTTTGCATTTCTGGTATTTCTTCTCTTTTTGAGTCCTTCAGGCCAAACTTTCATTGCTTATTCTCCATGGTAGTTAGGTACTTACCTAGAAAACCAAGAATTGTTATCTTGGACTTAGTGGACAACAACGCATGGGACTTCATAAAAAACCCCAGCAAATACAGATTTGGCGGTGAGATGTCAGTCTGGATTTTAAAAAAACATTCTGATGCAGTTTTGCTTTGATGGTCAAATTCAAGCTTATCTGAGCTTACCCTGAACTTTAACAGAGCTATGCCAGCTTTGGTCAACTCAGGATGTAATCTTCAGTTCCCATACACTAATGCAGCACGTTGGTCCTGGGCAGAGCACGGCATGAGGGGCACGCGTCCTCCGCGTCTGGGTTTCCTGGTTTGAACTTTTGTACATTTTTCTTGAGAGCTTATTCAGAAGAAAGTCGTTCAATAATTTAAATGTGGATGAAGCTATCTCTTTCTGGCAGGTCTGATCTGCCTTCCTTTTTTTTTTTTTTTTTTTTTCCAGTGTTCAAGATCTGCTACAAATGAGTTTCTCCTGGGAATATTTGCCTTAGCTTCAGTCAGAAAACTTACTTGTTGAAAGAAAGAAACTCTGTAAATAACCCTCCAGCTCAGGCACCCTGGCCAAGTGCCTTATAGCATTTTTCTCTTAGAATTTAATTTGTTCTAGTGATTTAAAGTGCAGCATTCACACTGAGCTCAGAAGCCTCTGTGCTTCCTTTCATCACTGTCTTTATCATGATCAAATGAGCCCTTACGGTGTACAATGAGACTTCTCCATGTTATTAATAACAATTCAGACCTATAGAGATCCTGTTTGCTTCTGGCAGGGGAAATCTATCTGCGATGGCTCAGGAGCAATTGTAGCCCTTTGTGCTTGTAGGTGAGCATCCGTCAGTTTTATACACAGCACAGTTTTGCACAGCCCCCTCAGCCTGCTCAGAACAACACAAAAGGCAGGAATATATTTTTCAGCCTGGCGGAGCCCGGAGCCTTCAGGAGGTGTTAGTGGATGCTTGCAGTGAAAAGGTCTGCAGTGCAGTTGCTTTGAACTGTGCCTGATGTTAAGACAGTTAAAGACACTTAATGAGCACTCTGCTTCCTTTAGCTTCTATGAGCATCCTTAAATCACTTCCAGACTTGAAATTTGGGCAGATTCTCGGGCTGATCGACTGACAAACATCCGAGGAAGATTTGCAGGGTCTTTTCACAAGTAATCATGTTCAATCTCGATAACTGAAGTATGCAGGTTTTTTGGATGTGTGCATTTATTCATTTTTCATAAATGTGATCTATTTGCAGGAGAAGTGTATGTGAAAAGGCTATTGGAATTTATCATGTTTTCAGTTTCTTCTTCGTTGAGATGTTGAAAACGCCATCCCAGTCTGCGTGAGAGTCTACTATTGCTGCCTATTAACCATACTGTGGGTTAAGACTTTCATGCTTGGTAGATTTCACAGTATAGATGGCTGAATTAAATAAAGAGAAATAATTTTCCTCTTGGTTTTCCCTATTAAAATGTAATATGTTTGCTTTCAATATAGCTCTAAAGAAATTTTCCAATATGAATATTGTTGCCTAGATTTAAAATTGAGCAAGAACTTAGAAAAAATAAGAAGAGACCTTACAGGGGTTACAGGGGTAGTTATGTTCAGAATTTCCACTGTTAACATTGTGATGAATTTTTAATCAGAATCTTGAAGGTAGGGGCAACATCTAGCTTCAGTGTTGTGAGCAGTACATTTTAGGTTTCTGAGGGAAAAGCACATTTGTGCCATGTGTTTTACAGGTGCAAGGGTTGGCTATGGGGCAGCTGTTTGTCCTCAAGAGGATTATGGAGAAACTAAAAGGATTTAATCCAAGCGATGCATCAGGTTACAAGCATGCAGGCATAGCTTGCCACATCACACTAGTACAGCTGCTGTTTCAGCCCTGCTGAAAAACCTCCTGGCCATCTCCATGGACAGCTTTTCCACACTGTTTGATTTAGGATTTAATTTCTGGCAGCTCCCACCCAGACACGTCCTGACGGACAGCCCTGTTACCTTCCCAGTCCTGATGAAATTTCTGCCAGCCCTGGGGTGCGGGAGCAAATGTCACTCACCTTGGCTGGATGAGAGGAAACCCAGTTGTATCTCAGTCTGTGAGACATGTGGAGAGGGATAAGGCAAATCTTAGTTTTCTAACATTTTTCAGTAAAGCCTCTTACTTGATTTTCCACGTAACGGAGAGAGATTTTCTGCACACGCCCCAGTGTGATGAGTTCACTGTTCACCGACAATGAAGGCCTGATTATAATGAAGATGTGATGCCTGATACTCACTGGGGGCAGCGAACGTGTTTGTTTCCACACATCCCACTGCAATTTAGCCTTCCTGAGACGGTATCTGTTGTTGGTGTCTGCTGGAGAACATGGCCTGCATAAGTAATGCTGACTGCGGCGTGGGTGCTGGAGGGGGAAACGAGACAAAGATACGGATGGGAGACAGCTTGGTACCGGGCAGACAGCTGATGAGAAAGGGACAAACAAGAAAGCTTCCCGAAGAGCCTTAGCCCTGGCTGTGCTCTTAAAAGAGCTGCCGTAACTTGGGCGTGGTTGTCTTGGTAGTAAAGTTTCTCTGCCCTTTCACCTTTTCTGTTGTTCAGCTCTATGACAGAGAGGTTAATTCTCAAATATTTGAAGAAGCCACTTGGCTACGAGGTGCTTGTTTTTCCTTTAACTTGCACTGGACTTATTTCAGCCTTCTTTGGGCTGCTCCAAGTCATTGGGTTGTTTGGGTCTGTTTGCAGCAGCAATTGCTTTGTTTGCTGCATATGTGTTGCATCTGTTGAGCCCCAAAGGAAAGGAACTGTAGTGTTACTGCCATGGTGACCTTCAGGTTCTTGGGGGAGCAGCTAGCCCAGCAGGAAAAAGGAATGGCTGGTCCAGCCCAGGACCTTGGTGAGAAGAGCTCCAGTCATGCAGGGGTGATGCTCCTTGTCCTTTTAAATGCACTGGTAACCAGCTTCTCTATCCATAGAGCATCCCAGTTCTGTCAAGATGAACACAGAGGTCCTAATTTCCCTTATGTCCTCTTCTCTGGCAGGGCAAGGGTCCAGGAGTGGTGTATTGCATCCATTGCCTCCCAATGGAGTGGAAGATCTGCCTCACACATGGGGATCCTAAAGGCTTGTTATCTGCAGCAGCTGGAAAAAGGAGAGAAGTCTGGTCCCCAGGTAGGGCCATCCATCTGGGAAGATAGATGTCTCTTCACAGATGAGTTTTTGTCTAGCAGAGAGGGGCAACAACATCCCAAACAACCAAAGCAGGCTGGCTCTGTGTTGGAAGATGACCCAAGCACACACCATCCCGCCTGCCCTGCGGCCTGTTCTGTTACCTGCAGCAAGGACATCCTTTTTCCACTCTTCTCATGGCCCTGAGCCAGGGAAAACCCTTCCTGAAGGGCACATAGGTATGAAGAGTGTGCTGGGGAAGTGAAGCCGAAAAGCCAGGCGGCAGGATGGAGTGGCACAAGGTACACTTAACAGTTTGCATGGTCTAAGCTTGTGAGGCTGTTGTCTGTCCTCCACAAAGCTTCCTGCCTGCATTTCTAGCAAGGAGCTGCAGGTCTCTTAGTGAAGTGCTATAGGTTGCTATTTTCCTTCTCTTCCCTTGCTGTATTTCTTCTTTTACCTTAGTCTTTTTTTCCTTTTCCTTAAAAAAGCAACAAAAGCAAAGGAAAAACAAAATCTTCAAGGTAATTCGGCCTGGCAGTCTCAAGATAGCACTGCTAAACTCACCTTGGCAAGCTCTACTCGGTTAAAAGACACATTTGGCAGCTTCTTGCTGCTTTTCTTAAGGAAAGTCTGCCCTTTTTGGTTTGTTAAGCACCTAAAATGCCTGGGTGAGATTACAACGCTATCTTTTAATGATCCCAGTAGCGGCCGATGATAGTTTTTCAACGCGTATACTGCCTGTCTTATAATTGGTAGCAGACAATTGACATGTAAGTGTCTCATTGGGGGAAAATTCCAAATTAGAATGGTTACGATGCTGCAAATTCGAGAGAGGTAGCACAAACCATTATTCCCCATCCTGCTTGTGTGGCACAGTTTACTTCTGAGGCTTGAAAATCCTCGAGACACTCCAAGTGACATCTGCAGATCTCCCCTACCTGGAGGGGAGCTGTGTGTGGGAGGCTGGGTCTGCAGGCTCCACATGGTCGCAGGGCTGTGTCAGCCCAGAGGAGCCGGGCTGTGGGTGGATGTGGCCTTGGCTCACCATCTTGACTGTCCGTCAGGAAGAAAGAGGGATCCTTGAAGCTGCAGGGCAATGCTGGCAAGAAATGGGGATGTGTAAGGTGAGGGTCTCACAAAACTCTCTGACTCTCTCTGCTAATACACTCCTTTCAACCTCTGAATAGTTTAGGCAGCATTTTTCCTCACTGACTTTGACTTTTCCATGCTGTTTTGATTTCTAGATGACAGGAGGCTGCATAGTATGCCAGGACTGGTCTCGTCTCAGCATGACAAGTCACGTGCGGTCTATTGGTAGACCAGGCTTATGTATCTTTGCCAGACCCTCACGCTGGGAGGTCACTTTCAATCCTGTGGCCGTTGCAGCCCACATTTTGGGGTACAGTCCCTTTTCTACGTATTTCTGCTGGCTAGACACGTGGCTTTGCATATTCAGGTCAAGACTGTGTGAGTGGTCCCCGCTCCCTCAGTGACCCAGATGCGTTGGTATGGCAGCCTCATCCTCATCACTCCCTACCGAGCTGCTGGCATTTCCATCACTCTCCAGTTTTAGCTGCACCACCTCCCGGAGCACAGCTGAAAGCAGCAAACCATTCTGGGCATAGTGCTGCTCCCCGTGCCACCTCACCAGAGCCAACCCTGTTTAATGCAACCCTGGCTGGTTGCTGCTTGGTATCTGTCAGGTAGGCAGTTCTTAATCCGTTTAGTTCATGTTTTATTGATGCTATATGGTACAAATTTTTTAAAACTAAATGTCATTTGATACTAAGTCAAAAGTCTTCCGAAGATCTAAGCCTATTACATCTGGACAGTTCCCTTTATCAACCAAATTTATAATCTCATCACATAGCGAAATCAGGTTTGTTTGACAAACCCTATTTTCCATAAAAACAGATTGATTTGCCTTGTTGTATTCCCTTCTTTAATTCTTCAGAGAACAGGTCCTCTATGGAGATTTCTACAACATTGTCCTCGACTGATGTTACATGTCCCTTTCACTCTGCTTGTGTTTTTGCAACATTGGCGAGACGTTAGTACCCTCCAGGGCTGCTGGGTGGGCTGTGCTGCTCTGGGAAGACAGAAGAATTAATTTAGGAGAAACCAGACTCCCACCTGTGCCTGGGCAGCAAGGGATCCCGTGGGAGGCAGTTTGAAAGGCAACGAAGCTTAGGAAAGGTGACGGGTCTCGAAAGACAGCATCCTCCAGGTGCAAGAATGGGCCATCCTGATATTAAGGACCCACAGGACACCTCCCACCAAGGCACTAGGAGCCAGGTGGCAGAGCAAATAGTGCTCTTTCTTGGCATACCCTAATGAGTCCTGCACCCCTAGGCTGGTAGTAACACAGGTTACTACCCCCTTATGACTCTCAGAGATGGTTACCCCCCAGCTCATGGGGCAGCCCTGGGAGGAACTGGGGCAGGGTGTCATTTGGTGTTCCTTCTTACCTGCCATTCTTTCTTTGTGAGCTGGAGGCAAGATTTTGTCATGTAACCCACATACTGACACTCAGAAAGACAAACGCTCATCAGGAGATTTGCTTAGCTAGGCAGCGAATTCATGATCTGACCTGTTTCCATGCTCACCAAAACCAGGGAGGAACCAAACTGAAGCCAGTTGTTTTATGGGGAGTGCAAATTCAGAGACGTGTTTTTACAGCACTGAGCGCTGCCCAGGGCTGGGATGGGGATGATGGGTGGTTACTACAGTATAGACAACTCATGTGCCTACTCTTCAGTTTATAGCTGTCCTTAGTCCCCCCGAGTGGGTGAAGAAAAACCCTAATGAAGGTGCTTACTTTGATAGGAACCAAGGTGTTAAATGTCTTCCTGTCACCTCTGCCTTTGTTACCTGCCCAGAATAAAGCCAAGCCCAGTACATTAACAGTGACAGTGGGAAACCAGCCTTAAGGAGACATTCTTCTAAGACCTGTCAATAACGATTAACTTTTGTCATGCCTCACAGGTAATCTGCTCCCTGCCTGCCTGCCGGGTGATAAGACAACGCTGGGAAGATCACAGTGTGTTCAAAACTAATACCCCGATCGATGCGGACTGCCCACCGGTCTGCTGCGAGACAGCTTTGATAAGCAGTATAGGGAGGCTTGGTGAGTCTGCATGCCCCTCTGTTACTGTGTAGACTTCTTCAAGTTCACCTGGGACCATGTCTTTTTTCCCAGCTTTCCCTAGAAATCCCTTGTTAACCGGATCTATTCCAATGTGCTATTTTGTCCACTTGTATTTTCCTTTTAGATTACTCCCCCAGCTGCATAAAAAGCCGGTGGTTGGGATAACGCCGCCCAGGGATGAGCAGAGAGATTGCCTTCCTCACTGCACTGGTGGTGTTTAAAAAGATGAAGGCGGCTGATGTGCTCGAATGCAGCAGCTCAGATGCTGATGCACAGCTGGGTCAGTGGAGCGGCTTCTCAGCCTCCTCACTGTCGCTGCCTGCAGTCTCCTGCGGCCAGATGTGACGCAACATCGTGGAGCGGTGCTGTGCTGGAGTCTGGGCTGCTGTTCATGCTGGAGTCAAACCCTTTTACTATTCAACATCACATGTAGCTTGATACGGTGGGCTGGGTCAGACCTGAATGCTGAGGAATCCCCTTAAGCCTCAGCCAACTTACAGAGGTGGAAACATGTTAGATGGAGAGGGTCTGTCTCGTACAGGTGGCCTCAGCCATTCCACTTGGAGGGACAAGAGGAGTTTGTGCCCCACAACGGCGTCTTCTCACAGGTGAGGAGTGGTGGGTGGCTTCTCCTGCATCAGTCAGAGGCAGCTGGATGTGGTGTGATGGAGGTCAGTGCAGAGCCCTCCCCAGTGTGACCTATTCAGCAAGTGGGAGATGTCACAAGGAGTTGAGAAGCAGCAACGCTTCCCACAGGGTGTAAGGGGAGGCTGGGAGAGAGGAAAAGCACTTGACTGCAGAGGACATCCTGTCTGCAGAATGAGACATAACCTATGACTGATTGCTCTCCACCGCTGATGAATATGGGCTAATTACTGTCAGTTTATATCGATGATGCTGAGCTCAGTTTTATCGACTTGTATGCCATAACTTGGGCAACAGCTACAAGCAACAGGGCTAGAGGAAACGTCAGAGGAAAACATCCCACCAAGAACAGGTGAAATTTGGGCAGCTGGCACCGAGGCACCAGGGGAGCTCCCCTCCTCCTGAGGAACCTGCAGTGCCATGGTTTTAGCCTGCTCCCTCAGCCCAGGGCTGTAAACCCATCACTGTAAATCGCAGGGCAGCAGTGGCTCCAGCCAGTTAAGTCTGTCATGTGCCTGTCTACATCCAGGTTTCTTCCCTGGCCTCATGGAGGGCTTGTGATCTCTCACCCAGCAGAAATCTGCTCCATGGGAAGAGCGAAGCTGGAGAGCGGGGAACAGACTGAAGTTCGTGGGTAACATGTCCGAAGCCCCCTGCCTTCCCCCTCAGAAGTCCTGCTCGTTCATCTTCTGGACACAGTAGCTGTCCCCAGGACTAATTTAGGAAACGGAGCTGCAGGTGAATTAAAGTTCAGTGACTGACCTTTTTTTTACAACTCCCTGCCAGTCGCTAGTCGTCTCGGTTGTTAAATGCTTCGTGCCCATCCTGGTGGCCAAGCCTTGATGGGCAAGCACATCAGAACTGGGTGTCACCACCACAGGGGCCACAGCTTCTCTCAGCCCTCAGGCAGTGGGGGGAGGCCACAGCAGCCAAGCTGTGCTTTGTGTTGATATCCACACCTACACTAGATGTCCACAGTGTTGATACCACACCTACCACCATGTGCGAGCAAATCTGGAGGCTGTCCTTGCTTGGGAACATCCCTCTTCCCCCGCACACCTCTGCCACAGCCCTTCACGCTGCTGCCAGTGCACAGCAGCCAATGTCTCCTTTCTTAAGGGGTTTGTCTGCTCTGGTGACTCTGAGAGAGAGCCTGCTCCTCGCTGTGTTTGCGTATGGCAGCTGTTACAACCAGCTCTTACAAGAAGCCTGGCAGGACTCCAGCTAGCCTGTGTTACCGACAATATTCCCACCAGCTCACCTGGTGCCTCAGCCAGGTCCATTTGGCCCTTGTCTCCTCACAATATTTGTCAGCCCAATATCTTTTTCATACAGCCGCAACTGCTCACACAGGTCTCATTGGGGACGGAAAATTGATATAAATTTCCTGGGAGTGAGGCTTTGCTAACCTGCCGTGTCTCTTGGCATCCAAAAGGCACGGTTTAACCCAAACGGCCACGGTTCTGCTTGTTTTCTTGGCAGCAGTACTGAGGAACTGGGTAGTGGAGCAAGTCCTTGACTGACTTTGCACAACAAGACCTTTACAACCTTTCATCAGAGTCAGAGAAAGGTGGGGGATCACGAGTGTGTCCCCAATGTATTTTGTTGCTTTCCAGAGTGGGATTGGCTCGACAGGAAATTTTCACAGCACGTTTGTGTTGCGTGCGAGTCGTAAAGCAGAGGAGGGACACTTTGGGCTGACGTTTTACAGCAGAGTCTGAGTGACTTTGGAATCTCCGTTTTCCAGGCTTCTGAGACTGAGCCTTTGCATTTGTGAAAAGTAAACAGGTGACTGGTGCCTCCAAGCCCTGCCTGCAGTGCTGGGGTATTAAATCCTTGGATCTGGCACTATTTTGCTTTTCCTGTCTATTTAGAGGAAGGCATGGTCTCTGCTAAACACATACACAGCGCCAAGCACTCAGATCTTGGTGGGCACTTCTGTCCACACTCTGCTGGGCTGTTACCAGTGGGTCTTCCAGATTTTCATGTTTGAAGTTTGGCAGCAGAATCATGGTGAACTCAATGATTTCAATTATCTAAATTTTGAAGATTGGTCTGAGAACATGGTTACTTGGCATCTCCAAGGTTGGCGAAAGCTTGGTGAAAGTTAGGGCACTAAATTATTTTGGCAGGCTTTTAAGAAGTGTAACTTTTGGGCACAGTGGAACACCATGTAGATGACAGAAAAGAAATTGGTAAGGCTCCAAAAACTTTTTTTTTTTCCCTCTCATTTAAAAGATCTGTAGAAGGCAACTTTGACAGTTTCTTTGTTGTTCTATGTTTGTTTAGTGTTTGCTATTTGTTCATCTTCACTTTAAGCTTCATCCTCAATAACTTCCTTTCCTCATGTGGTGTTTTTTTTTTTTTATTTTTCCCCTTTAATAAGCAAAGCATGAAGGAATCAGAATAAAACCAAACTTCCTTGTCTTAGGAACTTTTGCAGCCACAGATTTTGGAAAACATGACTCCTTAATACTCCTTTATAATTCTAAAATTAAATAAACTAACAAAAGAGTCCCATTTGTAGCTTGAAATTAAATTAGAAAATTAAATGCAATTCTTTGGGCTGGGTTTTCAGCCAGTTTAAACTGCTCCATCAGTCAGACGTATGCTAATTAGCAGGAGCTGACAAGCTCTGTCTCTGCGTAAAACCATATAATGCTGTTAGCTGAATTTTTAAACTAACTTTGTACTTTTTGTTTCATTAGCTAAAAATACATGCATACATATATATACACATACATATATACACAGAAAGAGAGACTGTTTCAAGAGAATAAATCAATTTCTCCATAGCCTTATCATATTCAAACAAAACCTGTGTATCCTGGGAGATAAGAAGATTGCCTCTTATGCCTCTGGATTTTTACAAAATACTGTTGGGATGAATAGCCATGATCTTAAACAGTAGAAACACTTAGCACAAGTGCATGGAAATAGAAGTGAGTATTTCAAAGTCCTCTGCAAGCATGGGATGTTTTAGCTTTGGATTTGCACCAGAAAGCTCCCTGCCATTTTCACCACATAGCTGATGGCTGGAGTGTAAGACAGCTCTCCCTTTGTCTGAAACTAGGTGGTTTACCCAAAATTCCCAGACCCCCACTATTACATGACTGTCTTTAAGCTTCCTTGGTGTTTTGCTTGTTTTTCCTAAATAACAATAATTTGGGGTTCTTAAGTGACCAGATCCAATCCCATAGGCAAAATGTCATTTATTATTTCTATGAGATTGGAATGTGTTGCTCACAGGTGGGTGTGCAGCAGAGCACCCACTGGTGAATTTGGGTTGGCAGTGGGTTAACTGTGGATTTGGGGTTGGCAGTACGAAGGCAAGAGACAAGAGACAGGGAAGAGACAACCAGAGTGCAGCGATCGCTATGTAGGGTTTTTAGCAGCCGGCCTGAGCTTACTTTGGCCATGGCCAGCATTTTTTGATGTGTGTTAGTGCCTCATCCAAATCAAGACAACTGCCAAAGAGCTCCTAATACTTCAGTTTGGTGGTAGGAGTGTGAAACTGATAAAAGCACCACTGAGACTCTTCGGAGTTTTGAAAGCCTCTAAGTTGCTTGTCCCAAGGACAATGTGAAGGCTGTGGCCTTGGTCCTACGCATCCACTCTCCTTTTTTCTCTTTATCCTCCTGTGAGCATGGTTCACAAAACCTCCTCTTCACCCCTTCCTCAGGCTGGGGAGTGGGAAGTACTGCTTTGGCTTCCTCCCCAAATACGCTGCTCCCCACCTCCATCTCACAGGAGGGAAGGCAAGCAAGTTCATGCTCCTTCCTGGGATCAATGAGAGATGGCAACAAATGGATCCTGTTCTGCGCTGCCGTGCTTGGGTGGCTCATGTAACCCAAGAAGAGCAGGAAAAACCCAGGCCATGAGCTTTCTGGCTGAGTAGGACAGATGACTGTCTCAATACTGCTCAGTGACAAATGCCTTTCCAGCTAAGTGGAAGCTGCTCAGGAAATACTCTGTTTTCATAACAGAGAAGCTTTTTTTTTTTTTCTTTTGTCCAATGGACATTAAAAAAGCACCAACCCTCTGAAAACCAAAGACAACAAGGTATCACGGTTGATGCACACTTGCATGGGGCAAACTGTTTCTTGCTAGGCACTTGTATCCTACAGGTATCATGGTTTGAGTGTTTGCCTATCTGAGCTCTATGCTGGTGCATTCAAAACTTTCTTGCTGATGCAACCCATATTAGCAACAGTGGAGGAAATCAAGAGCCACAAAGGAAGAAAGAAAAAACCTGAATTCTGAAGAAAGAAACAAGGTATAGAAAGAGGCAATAGATGCTGGTATTTTAAGTCCTGTCTGTGTTTGAACTCTAGAAATTCACAGAGACTCAGCTGACTCTTTACAAACAAAAGTACATTTTCTTTCCCTTAATTTTTAAATTCTTCAGAAGTTGCAAGCAGACAGTTCTCGGCATCAGTTCTATTGTCCATGGTGAATGCATACTGCACTCCCATGCTTGTGCAGAAAAATGGAACAGTCAAAGCAGAATCTAGTTACACATTCCAGATATATCTACCGCTCGGTTCAATATGTCCATTAACTGGTATTGTTCCACAGCCACTTTCATCAGTAGACGAGGACAGCGCAATACGCAGTAACAAGGTACCAAGCTGTGGTATCCCTTACAGAGAGACATAAAGGCTTTTCAAAGTTG
Organism: Eurypyga helias; assembly: GCF_000690775.1. Lineage (NCBI taxonomy): Eukaryota > Metazoa > Chordata > Aves > Eurypygiformes > Eurypygidae > Eurypyga > Eurypyga helias. The sequence goes on from NW_010271408.1 coordinate 86,946, forward strand.
ACAGGAGAGAAAGGCCAGTGTTCCAGTGTCCCTGCTCACTCACATTTAGAAAGCCCATGATCTGTGGTGAATTCGACTGCAGCTCCCTCCTCCCATCACAGTCAGGTCCCTTAGTGGTCCCCTGGCTTTCCTGCCTGCTCCTCTGGTTCCCGCCTGGCACAAGGCAGAAAGGAAACAGCGCAGTGCTCAGCTCTTCAAGGGCTGACAGAACCAGTAAAGCCCATGCTGGATCCCTCCTGGATTTGTTTTTAGGGACACCAAAGACTTTTGGGACCCTGCACCTTTTTCCTTCTGTTCTTGTGTTTTTGAATGAGGAGGGAAATTAACCAAGGCATCCAAAACCATTCTAGGCTTGATGAGGCCAAAAGAAAGCAAAAATCGCTTGGAAGATTGACATTTCAGACTCTGCTTTCACTGTAAGACATTCCAGAGCAGCCACAAAATCACAAGCTCAGAGCTCAGAGCAAGTACTGGGGCTGACCTGATAGTTTTCCTCCTGTTTTCTTTAACCCAGTGGTCATTATAGGAGAGCAAAAGGGGATTTCTTTTGAAACAGAACTTTTCCTCTGTCTGTCGTCTTCAATGCTGAAACCAGACTCCCACCATCAACACCTGGCTTTGGATCCTTCTGTGCCATCAGGATGGCCTTGTACCCAAACTGCTCCCGGGCCGTGCTGGCCCCTCGGTGGTGGAAGGTCACGGGGAGCAGGTCAGGACTCCTTTCTGGCACTGCTCCATCCGGGTCTGCCAAGGA
>NW_010271409.1:0-445 GCF_000690775.1 Eurypyga helias
CCCTACAGTAGAGAAGAACATGCTCTTGGTAGGCATCTCCTGTGGCTCTGTCAGAGGGGCAGAGCATGTCAGCTGCCTTCTGCTGGGATGACTGTAGGGGTGTGCAGGCAGAGGTGCCCAGGGCTGTCCTTTAGAGCAGGGTCCCCCACCCCAGGGGCTGTGTGCTTGGGCAGGGGGTGTGGTGGCTTGCAGCCATGGAGCCTGCCTGGGGATCTCCCCACGGCACTGCACGGAGAAGCTATGGGTGGAAGGAGTGACTTATAGCAGGACAGGGTCCTTCTGCTGTCAAGGGGGTGCTCTATGGATCAAAGCTTCAGATCACCACTATGGAATGTCCGAGGGGATGTTTCAAGTGGAATGTCAAGGCAGGGATTGCTATAAATGTAAAATGATTTCCCAAGTCTGTGTTTTCAGTTCTTTGAGAGCAGGGGACAGGCGTGAAAGT
>NW_010271410.1:0-45479 GCF_000690775.1 Eurypyga helias
TCCATCCCCTCCCTCCCAAGAAGGCACCCTCCCCCCAGCCGGCACCCGAACACCCCATCCCACCCCACGCACCAGCCCCTCTCCTCCACGCACAGCCACCCCACAGCGGGAGGGGGGGTCCCGCCCTGGCACTGACCTCTCGTCCCTCAGAGCCGGGGCATGGCGTTGCCCCCCATCCCCTGCACCCCTCTGCCTATGGGCGGCTGGCGCCGGCTTGGAGGGAGAAAAGCGGGTGGGAGAGAGGGGCTCTCCTGAACTGCTTCCAGATCTGGTGCATATGGTGCGTTGCTTCTCCGGGAATGAAACCCTGAGATGGAGGAATGTCACTGGGAAACTCAGCCTAATCCCTCCTGCCGGGAACTGCACCCCTGATTACCCCACAGGATTGACCGCTATCCTCTTCCGACAGGGCTTTGCACCCGCTCGGTCATTTCCCCAGTCTCCCCTTCCTTACGCTACTTCCATAAGGATATAGTCTCGTTCAGGCAGTAAGTAGCTCCGTACTCAATGATCTATATCTGTCTTCGTTCAGGTAATTGTTTTTCTGCCTCAGGGATAAATCCTCTTGAGCTCCAGGGTAACGGTTACACCCTTGGATCGGTGCTGGCGGGCAGGCTGGGCGCAGCTTTTTCCTACACGTTAGTAACTCTCAGCAAAAAAAAAAAAAACCGTCATCTGCACACACCGCAACTGAGGAGTTAACAGTCAGAAAACGCTCAGCTATGCCTCGCGTTGGCTTTCTCCCTGTTGCATAAATAACCGTGTTTTTTCTGTACGTGATAACAGCATTTGTGCAAAAACATAAAGTCCGTGTGTTGGTCTGTATGTGTAAAACGGTTTCTTTTTTATCATTTTTATATTGTATTTGCTAAATGATAGATCAGGGTGGCTTCCAATCAGCACATGTCTAGGCATTCAGAAAAACTCCTTCAGCTTATGTGAACTAGATCTCTATCTGGCACACTGGAGAGCTCAGTCCTTAAGCGGAACGGGAGAGAAAAACAGCTGGAAATGTTGTTGAGGACTCAGAGAAGACTGTCAGCCCAGTCCAGGTCCAGTCCTGGACTGGGAGGTCAGAAGGACCAGATAACTGACAGGAAAAATCATAGTGAGGGTGAGAGCTGTGTTGCACTTGGGAGGAGGAGAGCCTGACAGCTGGGGCTGTACAGGAGGGGGAGATTGTCACGGGTTAGACGGTCAGTATGGGATGAAAGTGGATTATCAGCCATTAAACACTGAGGCTGGGGGGTTTGGGGACACAGGTGAGTGAAGGGGCAGCCAAAACCTTGTAGAAGGGGCAAAGCAGCAGGGACTATCTGAAGCTCTGCCTAATGACTGACGTTTTGGTGGCTTGCTGCCAGGGCAAGGCTATTGTCAAGGGTTTCAGCAAGTGGGTGGGATGCTAAAAAGCTTTTTCCGTAGGGAAGGAGAGGGAGGACATTGACTGTACTGAGCCTCTTCATTATGTTGATTTCTGGAAAAGCAGGGATGCTGTTTACTATTTTCTAAAGGGAAGGGCTAAGAACAGTGGGGAGTTCTCCCTAGTATGCAAAGGGAGGTAAGTGCTTGAGCTCTCATTGACACTGCTGGAGTGAATATGTATCTCAATATAACTTTTGGGTGTATCCACTAAAAAAAAGTCTTTCAGAAAAATGCATTACGAGTTTAACAGATTCTAACCCCTCACATTGCTTCACTCTCAAGTGTTAAAACTGTTTCAAATTGAAATTTCTTTTTAGAAAAAGTGTCTGGGTCATGGTATGAAAAACATTCAAAAACGGAAAGCATCTTTTTAGGATGCCATAACTGCCTGGTAATTTGGTCCTGCCTGTCTTCCTTTTTCCTGCAAAAATTTCACTTTTGGTCTGATAAATGTCACTAAAAGTAATAGAGATAATAAAAATGTGGGAACCTATGAAGAGGTAGGAACACCTCCTGCGGGTGAAATGCCTCCTGTGGCCATGGGAGGCCACAGCTTGTATTTTTGTGTCTTGGAGATCTGTTCCACTGTGTGGCAATGACTAATAGTCTACTTTTCCTTCCTTAGAACTTTTTTCCTTTTTGAATTGTAATTTGGTCTTTCAAAACTGTTGCTCTTTTTTCCTTTCCAGGCTTATTCTCATACTTTATGTTGACATACAGAGAATGTCTGTAAACAGAACAAGCGCCTGAGAAATGCTTCTTCTCCCAAGTGAAGTGACAGAGTGTTCCCAGCACTCTGGGACCACAGTAAAAAATGATATATAGCAAGAAGGAGATATTTTTGTCCTGCAAAAATTGTAGAGGTTTTCCAAAGTTTGCTTTTCCGTTTGTGGACAAAACAGAGAGCTTTCCAAGGTTGTCATGAAAAATGAAAGAAGGCAAACAAATGAGTCTCTCACAGTCCAGTGGCTGGGATGTTCATGTTGGGTGTGGGGGATCCAGGTTGGAGTCATGGCTTGTCATTCCCTCACATCCCACATGTTACTGCCTGTTCCTGGGTGGATCAGCCTCTACTCCTGGAGCTGCTCCGCTTTCTCTGGTCGCTGAGAAAGATGCTTGAACCTGTTGAATGCCTTGTTCACCAGATACCACTTCAGGTCAATCAATACTGGACTATTTCTGCTAAGTAGAATAGCTCTGGCATAGCTGCCTCTTTCTTCCTCCCTAGTTCCACAACTGTTAGGACTGGATGTGCAGTTTAAGCTGACCTAGCTGCTTAGTTTCATTTCTCTCTTGACTCCCTGAGGCAGATTTCTACCTTCACTTTTATGCCAGTGCTCATGCTCATCTCATTCTTGGTGAGCAGGTTTGGGCAGCTAAACTGGTGCAAAATGATTCTTTTTTTTTTTTTTTTAGAACTAGGTTTGTGTGAGTCTGGATTGTCTCACTGCAGGGGAAGCTCAATGCCAGTGCTAGCACAGTGGAGGTGACAGACGTGCAGATGGATGGCAAGACCATGGCAGTGCCACTTTAGATTATTTTACAATGCTGTGCAACTGCAGGCTCAGGCAGAAGTTCCTGCTCCACCTAATCTTAACCATCAGGGTAGGAGTTTGGAGAAGGTTTTCTTTTCTCTCTCCCTGTATCAACAATGAATTTGATCCGGAATCTAAAAAGCTTTCTACCACTTCATCAAAATCAGTAAGATCTCAGGATGACAAATCAGTTTTCTGACCCAAATCCTTCTATTTCATCCTAAAATTCCCTGTCTAGTTGTAGGGGGACAGAAAGAATCTGGCTACGAGAACATACATGAAAGCAACTAGTTAAAAATCCTACCCAGTACCACACAAGTGGTGCTGCGTGCCCTGTGCTCTTGTTAGTGACACAAATCATGCAACACCCTGACAGACCAAATCCCAGTTTTGTCTCAGGAATTCTTAGGAACCCCAGGCACTGGAAATGATCCTGATGGCCATAGCGAGATGGCCATGCTCTGGTGACATGGAGCATGACCATGGTTCGGCTCCTTCTGGGCAAAGGAAAGCATGTTTGAGCTTGCGTATGTTCTGCAAAAAGGTGTCATTGTGCTTGGAGACTGTTCCCAGCTTCACTCTATTGCTGTTGGAAAAGATTTTAGATGTTGGCTGACCTGGTCCATAGTTGCATTTAAAATGTGATAAATGGTGTGAGTTTATAATTAGTCTATTACAATTATCTCATTTAAGTTATGTTTGAGGGATGAATTTCCAAACTTGGCCTGTATTTTCAGGCACTAGTAATTCTCAACAGTGATTAATCATTCGAATTAAGATTTTTTATGTGCGTCTAAACTCAAAAGCAATCCTTAGAATAAAGCTGTGCAAAGAGCTTGTTTTCAAATGACGCTGAAATGCATTTTTTTAATGTTCTCTTACAGCAGATTTTAGAAATTAGACCTCCTCTTCCAGAAACTAAAAAGAGAAAAGGCAGTCCAGCCGATCTTATTCATGAAAAATTCTCCAAACTCTCCTAGTCAGTGGGAGTTTCACACCAGGAAAGGCCACATGATGAGGTAAGAAGCACTGTTTTAATCTGAGCTAACCAAATTTGTGGAGAAGTGTGAAGTTAGTAATAGATTCGAATAACGTTATACCTAGTCAAGGATATTTTCATACCTCAGGTTCATTCAGGTTCTATCTGTTCACGTGTGGTTTCCAGCAGTGTTTTTAACAATGGGTGTGTCTGTGCAATTTTTATTCCTGGTTTTGGACTTTTTGGTGGGAGATAAGTGGAACTCCTCTTCCCTAACGTTTTTAGATCCTAAAGGCCAAGAGCGCATCTATTCTCCTGAACCTCCTTAAGCTTTCATCAGAACACCTTAATTATATCTGTTGGAGCTGGCAGCTTTACTGATAACTAAAAATGTTCAGAATTTCCTATTATGGGATCCTTACTCGTAGGTGCTCCCAACCTTCTGATGCTTATAATTATCAGGGTTACATTTTTACTTACTGTCTGCCATGGGCAGATAATTTTTTTATATATTAAAAATAATAACAATTTCTTAGGCTTAGGGAAACATTATTGGATCTCTGTTAAGGAAAACAGAAAAATTGTTGTTCTATCCTTTGAGAAGTTTTGGTTTCTGTTGAAAAATGAGTTGAAATTTGGAGGTTGCCAGGGCTTCATCTTTGCCACACTTATGAAAATCCATAGAAATTATAGGCCCCTTCCCACACTCTGCAATACACACAAAATTTAAAGTTAGATTTTAGCATCTAAAATCCCTGAGCTCTACTGCCCATGGAGAGGATGTGTGCCTGGCTCACGGATGAGAGAAACATTTCTGATACTGCAGCTGTAAAAACTGCCTGGTCCAGATCTAGGCACTGCGAATAAAGGCCATTTCTGCTGTATCCCCAGTTATTCTTGTGCTGGGTCCAGACAGCACCATGAGAAAACTACTTGGCTGAAAAACAGAGGGAGCAAGACTCAAGCATGGAGAGGGAGAGGTCATCTTCTGGACCAGGAGGCTGTTATGAAGAGAGGATCTTGCCCACAGCTGGGTGTTTCAGGAAATGGTGAGTTGGAAAAGGCTGCAAAAAGCAGCACTGGATCAGGGAGGAAGGGTGAGACACTAAGACTGTTTGAGGAGCCAAGGGGTGAAGGGCCTGGGGAACGGCTGGACACTGACATATGAGCTGCAGGAGGGAAGAGATAGGAATAATGTGTCTGGGAAACAGTAGGCTGAGGAAATTGTGAGGATAATTACAAGTTGAAGCTGTTAGAAAAGGAGTTAAATAAAGAGACTCGTTGAGGACCTGAGGGTCAGGGTATGTCCAGTGAAGCAGACCAGACTGGGAGAGCTGGAGGGCAAAGCCTAGACCTCACTAGGTAATGAAACCATGACTGGTCTGAAAAACCTGAGAAGCACAGACTGGGTGGAATAGGTGAGCAGCCTGGGATTGGGATCCCCACTGGCTGCATGCTGGAAGGGTACTTAATTAGGATCGTGTATGTTATTGCTTACTGCTCTGTATGATCCTGTGAAATATGAAATTTTGATGGTAATAATATTTCAATACCTATAGGGTTTTTTTTTTTTAAATCTTTTGCCTTGCTCTTAGACTTTTTAAGATTCAGATTGTACACAAAGAGGGATGGGGAAACACTTTCTCTCTTTCTCTCTCTCTCTAAAAGAGCCAAAAATGGTAGTGTGACAAAATACAAAGATTTGGTCAACATATGTTTGCACCAGCTATTCCTGACTTCACCACTTGCAAACTGAAGCACCATTGGCAGCATAGAGAAGAGGTGACTATAAGAAATTTAATCTGCTCGAGTAGGGTATATGACCTTTTGCAATGCTGTTCCCAGTCCCTCTAAAGGCTTTCCCTGCTTTTCTGGTTAACCCAGGCTATAAAAGCAGTGCCCTCTGCTGCCCAGGACAAACAACGCTGTGCTACGGGATGCTGACCCAAATTCACACAAGCATCCCCTGACAGCACAGGTGACTATTTGTATTCACTGCTGTAGTACTTCTATTCTTTGAGCTGAGATCAAATGTAATCAAGTGATTTTTAGATGATCCTCATTTCTCTGAATTGGAGGTTTCACAACCAGCCTAAAGAAATAGTTTTCTGTGCACTGGTAGACCAATGACCTTGCAGTCAGCTTTGCAACATGAAATTTCACACTGTTTCTCTTCCACTGTATCTCGTGGCCCATAATAAAGATATAACATTTTTGGAATCTGATTCATTGGGAAATGATAGGTAAATAATACAGTCATGCTGCTAAAACATCTGTATTGTGTTAGAAATGAAGTCAGCAACCTATTAGCTGGTAATACAGGGTAGACAATGATTAGTGAATCTCTTTTCTAGGGTTTGAAATAACTAATTTGCTGGTGTCTGTGGGAGCTGCTTTCAGCTGAGGCTGATGGTTGTGGATGGACACCCCAGGTGGATGTTTTCTTTGATGGCTTTCTATAATCTCAGTCTGCACAGCTGCTGCCACTCTGAAGCTGGAAGGACTGATCACAGCGGAGAAGAGCAGCTCTCTTAAGTTCAGTTCCTTCCATGCCTTTGGCTCTGGTTACTCTGAAAAACAGAAGCTGTGCTAGAAGCTCAGCACTGAAATGTTCAGGGCAAGTCAGCTTCATTGCTGGGAAGTGGCTCATCATGTGAAGGGTTTGGATCTTCGTGCAATGCGGAAGACTCGGAGGGAGCCACATGATCTTGTGGAGAACTCTAGGCTGCTAAGGGGAGCTGGGGACTGCATAGGAGAAAGGTCATGGGAAAAATTAATTTGAGAATAGTTAGGCATAAAAATGCTCTTAAGAAGTGTCTTACAGAGGCACATGGCAGATTTTGGACACCAGCAACAATGTTTGAGGTCATTTCAGACATCAATGTTCTGAGGGCAATGAACTACAGTACTATTCTGAGAGCTTTGAATAACACACAGATTCCTGTCACTGTTAGATTTGAAGGAGCCTATGGTGCTTTTCCTTAATCAGTGTTAAAAATATGTCCCACCTGAGTACAATTCAGATAATTATTCCTTTTCCTGAGCTGTTTATTACGTCTCCCAGTTGTGTTTACTTCTTGTCCTAAATTTGGCTTTATGTGAAGTGACATCGCTACCTGTGAAGAATGCACTCGTGTCAGACCTGCCGGTTATCTTCATGCAAGGAGAAGGGATTTTGCCTGCCCAGCCCTAGCACTGATACACTTGCTTGTAGGATGCCACTGAATGGGATATGGCACGGATTCCCCACCTGCCTTCAGGACAGTGGGGATTCACTCCTGAGAGCCCCACAGACCTTCCCAGTGCTGTTCAGAGCACCTATGCTGTCCTTCCTGCAGAACTGCTAGCTTCTGCTTTCAGGAGAACTCTTAGCTGACAGGTACCAGTTTTGCTCTTCTGGGGAGCGATTAAATGCATTTCTTGAGACCAGTGATAATAATTTTAGATGACTTACCTACATAATGACCTCTTTTCCCCATAGGAGGTGGAGAATAGTGATTATTGCAAATCATGGCAATATCCTTGGGTTCCTGCAGGCTTTTCACAATGCGGATTTCTAGTGGTTCTCTTATAAATTATAGCCAGTCTTTTGGAGAAGGGCAGAGGGGTACATGGGCTCAGTTTGAGATGGAACTCTGGTCACATTCTCAGCCAAATTTCTCTCCTCAGTTGCCAGAGATGGTGCCACTCAGCAGCATTGCCTGCTTTTTGCAGACACATGACTTACAACATCAACTGACCTGTCAAGCTCTGTGCTCAGCAGCACCTTTGATAAAACTGACTCCCAGCACAGGCTCATTGTTTCCAGCTCCAGGGAGAATCAGAATTTGCATGTTTCAGAGCTGCCTAAGTGGCAGTGTCAGGATGTCAGAGACTGACAGTGATGATTATGCCGCAAGGAGAGGAAGACAGATGGATATGACTTTGCAGCAGGCTCTAACTGTCTAGTTTCATATGCTCAGTTTAATGCCAAAGGGCAGTCAGTTTTAGCCAGGGCAATTAATTCATTTCAATACAACTTGACACTTTGCCTGATTTTTTTTTTCCCCTGGAGTCCTCTTCATAAGGAAAGGTGCCTGGAAAGGCACTGTGCACTATACCAGCACAGCAGGGCTAAGGAATTAGGACCACACAGTGCAGTATAATGTGTGCACCTTTAGAGGGCAAGTGTTTAGCACTTCCAACTTTATCTTCTGCAGTACAAGCAGGGACTCTCTCTTAGTTATACACACCGAGATGAGGAGCTGAAGGGGGAGTCTGAGAGAATACCTCACTCATATGTTTGAAAATTAAAGGCTTAATAGCTGCTCCTCTCTCTGCTTGGCTGCACTGGCAAGAAAGCAGGGGTGAAGGTAAATTTATGGGTTGTGGGATCAGGGCCTTTTGCTAGACCTGTTGTTGAAGGATTTAAGCCAAAAGGGGCTTAATGCCTCTGTTGCCTGTCAGTTCTTCAAAGTAAACTGTGAACAGAAAGTCAGAATACTCAAAAAGCATATTTGTAGCTACTTCCTCAGCTATAAAACCCTGTTTTCCATGTGGGGGTATGTAACAGGCTTCAGGAGAGCCCTCTGGGAAGGCCATGAATGGGATCACCCTTATGTTGGGAAGTTCCATAAGGGAATGCTCATAGGATTTTCTTATTCTCTCAACAGGATGCTTAAAGACAGTTGCCCGCTTTGCTTACACCACTGGGTGATCCGACATCACATTCTGTGTGTGCACTTCCTTACCTTTGCATCCATAGTTCGTCTAACGTTGTCTTATCAGAGTTTACGGGAGATGGCGACCCCTTAGGAGACAAAACATTCAGAGGCTCTTTGACCGGCTCATTGTTTTTGAGTGAACCTGTGACAAAAGAGAAAGTCAAGAGAGTGTTAAAATTTGTTTTCTTAAAGGTCAGTTTCACTTTTACTGTAGGTACTGGTTTGCTTACACCAAAGACAACAGGAGGACCACAAAGATGGCTACATTTTAGCATGGATTTTCAAACAAGCTTGAAGTGTCATCAGCTTGTATCGTGCAAGTTTGTACAGCTTTTGTCACAGCCTTTGTCACAGCTGCACATGCATTCGAGAAAAGGTGAAGGTAGATGTACTGTATCGGTTCTTAGGTATGAGAGTCTCACCCTCATCACTGAAAATTGGGTCCCAACATTGGTGATTTTCAGTGCAATTCTTTAAGCAGAAGAGGTTTGGCTGTGTGTGTCTGTGCATGTCAATATTTGGTTTCCTAAGTCAGGGCTTCATTACTGCTCTGCTTTCAGGCGCACAGTAGATGCTCAGTTTACTGCATATTTCAAGGCCAGATTTGGGTGAGACAGGAGCTTTACTTTTAATTGCTTCTGCAATTTCCCTCAGATGAATCTCTGATCCTTTCACAGGGAGCCAAAGTTTTATTAAGTCTATGACTTAGTACTGCAGTACTTGGCAGGAGAGGATGCATCTCACTTCTCAAATGAAACCTCCTGTTGTTTCAGGCCTGTTGATAAATGGCCTTGTTTTTTATTAGAAATATTTTGGTCTAAGTCATAATTCTGTTTGCATTTCAAACTGGTGTCAGCACAGGCAGGTCAATGTTCTGACTGGAGCTGGTTTCTGCTGCATCCTTTTAATCAGTGCTACGGATTTTCAGAGGGAAAGGGTGAAATCCAGACTTTTAAAACTCCCTAAGACAGTGCCAAGGGCTTATGAAATGCTAGCTTGAGTTACTCTCTTTGCCTTTTGAATAGTTTAAACATTTTTTCCTTCTGTCAGAGGAGATTGCTTAAAAAAAACAAACTCTCTTTCCAGTTAAAGGAAAGCATCTATTATGTTTTACAGCTCCTAGGCTACAAGCCAAAGCTCGGCTGGTGCAAAGGGTGCCTGTATAAAAGCCTTTCTCTCTGCTGGATTTACACTCCTTTAAATTATTTTTCTTGTTCTCATTTCTTGAGTCTTTATTTTTCCTGGTTTGTATCCTATTCTGTATTTTCCCCTGTATCATTCCCTCTCTTCCTTTCTTCTTTCCTTTACCTCTCCTCCCCCCTAGTCATTCCCTAAGCAAAATGAGAACAGGTTTACATTTGAGCTTGAGTCAGACTCTTGGATAGCTGTTGTTCAAATGGGTTTGAAGTCAAGATAAAAGAGCTCACCCATCCCTTGCTTCCATGCACGTCAGCAAATGCTGTCAGAAGTTGTTCCTGCTACAAATGAGGCTGGTGTAGAAGCACCTGCTGTCCAGTTTCAGGGAGAGGGGATGGTATCAGAGGAGTAGAGGGAGAGGGTAGAAGAGCTCCTTGCACAATCTTAGCTGAATTTAAAAGCTGTAGTTCTGAGCTGGACTTGCTACAGTCATGCTGGAGAAATAGCCATCACTCCTAGCCCAGGTCTTGCTGTACGGACTGGTGAGAAGAGATGTTGTTCCCAGAGTGTCCGGAAAAAGCCCTGTTTGGAACAGATCCTGTTTCAGCAGTGGTAATACAGAGAGGGGAGTGTGGGAGAGAAGCTCAGATCAGCTTCTATGGATGCTCTAGTGAGCTGCTAAGAGAGAAGCCCTGGTTGTAGCTTGTTCTTCCTCAATGACACTGGCTAGACAGAAGGGATGTCCTCCTGTGCCATTGTCCTGATGCTGTGATGCTGCAGATGTATGAAGAAGGTGCGTCCTTCTGTGCTGGTCCTGCTGCAGTGGCACCAGCAGGTAACAGGGCAGAGGGCCTCCTCAGCAGCGGTCTGGATGCTGTGATGCCTGGAGAGCAGGAGCGAGGGCGAATCTCTTCTGTGCTCGCATTGCAGCAGCGCTCTGGCCAGGTGGTGAGAGGACGGTTCTGCTCTGGTCCTGCTGCTGCGCTGGCAGGGTGGAGAGCAGCTCTGCTCTGGCATAGGTGACGCTCAGTTTATCCACAAACCTCATTGACAACAGTAGCAGAATATTAAACAGGAGCTCTTTGCTTTGCTGCTGTCTGCTTGGAAACTTGGAGAAGGGAGGGAACTTCCCTTCTGTCAGTGCCACAGGGTTGAATGGGCCTTTATACTGCTGAAATAGCATGGTGAGGCAGGCAGGAGACACCTATTTTCCTGGAGACATTTCCCAGACCTCCTTTATTTTGGGGAGGATGTCTGTTCTTAGTTTTCTTAGAGAACTTGGTCTGCTTTCAGGGGCTGAAGTGCGTGCTCTACTACTGCATAACAAAGCAGTAGCTTCCAGTAACTTGCATAGCACTCAAACGCTGGGAGCAGTGTCATATCATTTTGACTCATGCAGCCAGCCAAAGTTCAGAGTCCAGTGCATTGTTTCTGTTAGATTATAATCTCAAAATAGGATACGTATCTTTGCTGTGATTCCTTTTATTTACAAGGACTTAGTTTCTCTGAACACCTGGGAGGTGAAGCAAAGGCCTTTTTCACTGTTCACAGTTCCAGGACTCCCTCCTTTAGCGTTTAGATTAAAACCTCTTCTAGTTTTTTCTTGCAGCCCTCTTTCCAGTGCTTCAGAGGGTGTTGCGATAGCTCCTTTCCCAGCTCTCTCTTCAGCTCCTTCTTTCTCGTTTCATTCAGAGACTGCTCGCACAAGGTGCTGCCGCTCAGTGAAAGCCTGGCCTCGCAGCTGTGCTCTGTGCTCTTCATACCCAGAGAAAGCCAACTCGTTCCATTTCTACTGAAGTCATGCCTGAGTGCATGTGTGATCTGGATGGTGTTCCTGTTATTGCAGCCTCCTAGTTCAAAGGGAGCTTAGGTGTTTTCTTACAGCTGTCTGCAGTGTCAGGTGGTGGCAACTGGATTTTCAGAGAAGTCTTGCTCCCCTCTTGTAACAGCCCATTGCAATTTCTGCAAGCTTGGTCCTTAAACATACTGCTGTTTTTGCTGGTTCCTCAATATACCGCTCAGCTTGCCATAGTTACTTGTATAGATCTCACTTTTGAGTATGTCCTTTCTGTGTGCTAAAAAAGTTCCTGCTTTGTTGACAACTTCATGTCTTTCCCTGTTGAAATTATTTTTCTCCTAGAGAGCAGAGGGGCGGCAGAGTCCCACATTTGTTTAGATTCTCCACCATGAAGCATGCTTAAACAACAAATCATTTTGCATTTCCAAGCTGAGCGATGAAGGACAGGACCCCTTAGCCAACTGTGCCACAGGGCAGGGGTGTTCTGTGATGTGCTGACTGCTGAGCCACTTTTTACTTTCCCTTTCCTAATCTCATTAACTTCCATAGTTCCTGATCTCACTGGAAAAGGAAGTATAATGATGTTTGGGTCAGTACTCACCTGTAGCACGCTCCATGTGCATTGCCTCTCTCGAAGTCTTTCTTTTCCCTCTGCTCGGCAGCCTCATGGACCGGTAGTACCTGGAATTTCTTTGGATAGTAATGTAATGTGTGTGCGAGTCCCTCTCGTGGGTCACTGGGCTAGCGCCTTCTGACTCCTCGTCACCTTCAGAGACAGAACCTGACTCTCTCAGTACTTGCTGAGAAATGCCCTGCCGGAGCCCGTTGGCAGAGAGCCTGCCAGTGGCTTCTCTCCCCTGCCCATCCATGGCTTCCAGATCTTGTCTCTATGGCAACTGAGAGGATAGATCAGCAGCAGAGCAGCAGAAGACAGGTAGCCTCCACAACTCCATCAGCTTTATCTGAATTAGAGCTGGAGACGGACAAACAACACAACAAAATAGGAAGAGAGAAGGCAAAGTTCAGGTTAGTTCAAAGGCTGTAATGCATCATCTGTTTAGGGTAACAGGGACTTTCCAGGATTTTTGGTCTGAGATCATCACCTTACAAGCCTTATTCTAACATCCTGAACATTGCTTTGATGTGCTCATCATTGTCCTGTCACGACACATTGTGGTGCTACAGGTGTTACTGGAAAAGTGAAGTATTTGCTCAGTTGGTGACTGCTCCCCTTAGTCATTTGTGAGCAGTAGGTTACTAGCTGATTTAGAGTGGATACAGGTAATGACTGTGTCCTTGTTTTTGAGGGTAAAAATGTTATGAAAGAGAAGGTAAAAGCTGAAGAGCAAGCTCTGTTAATCTATTATCTGTGTACTTCTCCCTGTAACAGAAGAATTAATGTCTTTTACAGGGCTGGGTGCCTTCTAACACTTAGTAACAACACTCACTCCTGTGGGGCAGATAAGTGAAGAAAAATCCATAACTGTTGAGAAGTGAGGGTAGAAAAGACAAGATTATGTAGCAGTGGAGAGCGCAGAGACTTGATTTTGTTTCCCAGAGTTGCCCTCAAGTGCCAATGTACCCCCTCAGTGACACAGCGACTTCAGCACAGGTGTCCCGCTGCTCTGTGTGTCTGTACACGGACTATGCCAGTACTCCCAAGCATTTGCAGGAGGCCAGTCACTACAACAGCAGAACAGCAGTTGATCCTTTAGCCTTTGCAAGACTGGGTAAAATGTGAACTGATTACTGAAGCGTTCACTGCCGGCTTTGTCTTGTTGAATTCTTGCAGCTGTCAAAGCCTTTCTCAGTACATAGCGTGATTTTGTGACTGATGGGGCTAACGTGAATAGTAGAAAGAGATGCTGTATAGGAAATGTGAATATAAAATTGAGAGTTCACTGAGATAAGGGCATAAAATAGTGCAGTGGATTAGTCATTAGATGCTGTTTTGAGAAGTTATATGTATCACTGGTTCTTTATACAGTATATCCAATATACAAGATACTCTAGAAGGTAAGTATCTCAATTTCTGTTCTGTGTGCCACAAACTTTTTTCTTGCTTGACCCCAGGGTCACTGTAGCTGACTGTGGGACATCAGGGACACTTATGAATCCTCTGCTTTCCAAAATTTTTGAGGGCCCTATGCTTTATCCTTATACAGGAGGGGTCAGAAGCTGAAATCATACGCTGGGCCTGGGTTGTTCTGCTTTCTGGCTCTATAGATCCACAGCATGCAGCTCATAGCTGCTAAATTTGGATCCTGACTTCAATTCTGCCAAGACTTTTGGGCTGTTTGGAACTGGTGGTTACTGTGGGACTGTTTCCAGTGTTACTGGAAGTGTATGAAGGGCCCATTTGTTGGTTGTGGTGTTAAGTTTGGTTTGTAAATTACTCTGAGGCACAGAGATTCACTAAGCCTGTTTCTGTGGCTCAGTGGAACAGCCAAATAAAAAACAGCTGCTATTGGAGAAACCTTGAAAAGAAGAGGCTTTTTCTTCTCCTGTGCCTTTCTTACTGTCCCAAGTGCCCCAAAGTCTTGATCCTTGCAGCCATGATGAAAGCATTTCTGTTTACTGGACCACGACTAATATTACACCTATAATCCTTCCTCATCCTGAACTCTAACAATAGCTTCTTTTTTGTTTATTTCTCTTCTATAAACTGTTTCATGCCTTACCTCTCGAGGAGATGAACCTGTAACGATCTCCTCTATACCAACGTTCCCACGTGCTTCAAGTGGCCACCCCTTGTCCACGTTACTCAGGCAGGGGCAGAGAGCTGTCTCTCTTTTGTGGCTGTTACAATGCTGACAGTTTGCAATGCTTAGCAAATTGCTGCTGCTGTTTTCTTGAAAAATGCATTAGAGTTTTCACAGGAACTGCTCACCAGGTAGGATCAATTTCAAAAACATGCAAACCTCCAAAGGAATCATTAAGCAAATAGACACGCACACGTGTGTGTGTGTGAGTACATGCCTACATGGACTGTTTACCCCTTTCATTTACCTGGTGAATATGAAAGTACGCGGATGTCATTGTTGGGCTTTTACAAAGGTATTTGGTAGGGAAGAAGCCTTCTGCATGGCTAAGTGAAACTCACTCAGCTGGGTTGCCCAAAGGCATAACTATGTGTTCAGTAGCCCTATCAAACCAGTGTAGTTTTGCCCGATACACTTTTTCTGGTCCATCAGCGGAATGAAAGGGTGTCCATTCTGAACATTCAGCTTGCTGTCAGGCTACTGAACAGTCCCTAACAAACAAAATGTTTGACTAGAACTGAATATAGCAGTGGATGAGAGAAAGACTTCCATGTTTTCTGAGAGAGGCAGGGGTGAGGGGGCACTTGTTTATTGTGGTGATTATAAACAATATATGTTTTTTTACTTTCTTCAATGAAGAGTTCAAGGACAAAATGTATTTCTGAAGGCAATGCTTCTGATTCCAACATTGATACTCTAAGAAATGATTGAGAAACCATTTACTAATTTGTCAGTCAAATACTCCTGGCTTTTGCAGTTGTTTTAGGTGTATTAAAAAAAAGGGATGAGTTTAAAAGATACATTAAAATTTAGTATTACATTATTCTGGTATCAGTCAAGCTATTCAGTGACAGAGCAGAAATGATTCAAGCAGGTGTGGACCATAACTACCCCTGTCTGAATACCTTGAAGAAGGTATTCACCTCTGATAGTCACAGGTAGGTGAGTGTCAGGTCTTGCGTCAGGAGTAACCCATCCCAAGTATATTCACATGCCATCTTGAGATCACATGTCTTGCTGCAGCGTCACTACCTACCTGAATGTGTTTTGCAGGCAAACATACTTCCCCGTAGTTCAAGAAGACCAAAGTAACAGTCTGTAGGAAAAAAGAGGAAGATAGCAATGGTAAAACCAGCAAGTGATGCACGTACAGCAATGCTAGAGATAAGCATTTTGACTCACACATAATTCAGCCTCCAGGAATTTGACTGTATAGGAATTTTACTTGCCAGTGTAAAAAAATGGCATTTACCAGTAAATGCCATGAATTTGTACAAGAGCAGTTGAACTTGGGGACATTAGTTAAAATGCTAATTAAAACTGTAAAAGGGACTGTGGTTCCTAGAACAGTGTTGACCTGGACACGTGGATGGCTGTGGGAGACAGGGACTAGGACAGAGGATGCCAATGACTAACTGCTGGTCCCTACTGTACAAAGGGAGTGGGCTGATAGGGATTCAAAGGGTATCAGATGTATCAAAAGAGCAACTCCTTTTAATCAGTTAGATCAGAGACAAGGATGTTTTTAGTAGCAGAAGCTGCAGCCTGAAAGTTGAGATTGCAGCTGTGTAGACCTGCAGGTATTTTGAAAGGGTTTAGTCTGGGCAGAATTTGATCCGTGAGTCTGGAGCAGGAGGTATATCCCAGCACCAGGTGATCATCTCTTGCTTTTTGCTCATGTCACGACATGCCAGGCAGGTACAGCTGCACGAGGCACACTGTGTTGTCTGTCGCTGGTGGCAGTGCCAGTGAGCACTGGAAGCAGAGGAAGCTGCTGGGAGCTGGCAGCCCCGTGAAGTCAGGATGGCTGCCTCAGCTGTCACTGAAAGAGAAGGGGTGCAAGCAATTCCTTAGCTGCTGGGAAGAGCCACCTCCTTTCCCCACTAAACCTGCTGCTCCATGCACCCTGACCCCTTCTCAGCAGCAGTTTCCCAGGGCTCCAGAGCAGCAGAGCAGGCAGCTGCATCATGGCCGCTTTGCTGCCCCAGGTAATTTGCCACCTTGGGTAATGGGCTATTTTGTTATGCTTGGTGGCGGCCCTCAGCTGACAGCCTCTGCCTCTGGGGGGTTTCTTCCACACGCTCCCTTCCACTGCCACCAGGCAACCATTCCTGTGGGACTTAGCTGGCTCCCTGCACTCAGCCTTCCCTGGTGACAGAAAGGCGGGCAGCTGGATGAGACTAGGGGCTCTGCTTGATGGTGGATCCAGTGCTTCATTAATTCCTAATTCCCCTTTAAAATAGAGAAGTGTATTGTCCATCAGAATCTATGCTTCTACGATTCTATGAAAATAGGGAAGTGTATTGTCTGATGGAAAAGTGTTAAGTACTGTAGTAAGACAGTATTTATCTAAAGAATGCTTAATGATTTTGAAATGAAAAATTCTCAATTAGCCAATGTTCTACAATGCTGTTGCCTAGTCTGGAAGAGTAATGAAGATTGCTTAATTAATATTAGGGACAGGCTGAAATCTCCAGCTGTGCAGCTCAGGGATGTTTCAAAGCAGGAAATGACAGGGATGAATACACCTTGACTGTACGGCTGTTCTATACAGCCAAAGATGAATTGCGTTTGTCTGTATAAATGTGTCCCTGCCACCACCAGCGACAAGGTAACGCTACTGATGTGCCTGAGTGGCCGCACAAAGTATAGGATTACATCCCACTGGTAGGCAGGCAGGTGCTTTCAGCACAGAGGGCAATGAACCCCCACACTGGGTTATCTAGTGGTGTGTTAGTTCTGCCTTAAATCCATGACTGGATGCCCCTTTAAATTATGTATAGCACAAGGGAAAGTTTTGGGGCTTGGTGCAGAAACTACTATCTTTGCTGAAGGGATTTGTGCTGTAGAAAGGCAGAAGGTCACGTAATCTTTTCTTCCTTTTTATGTGCAAAAGTTGGTTCAAGTATAAGCCCTGTTAATGACTCATCAGGAAGGTTTTGCACCCTGAATTTAGGGATGCACCTTTCATGTATATTTAATGAACCAGATGGAGCTCTTTTAAGACAATATTTTGCCTTCAGGCCCTCATAGTTTACATGGCTCCTTTAATATTTCTTTTTTAAATACGAACACTGATTGTACATGCAAACACTGATTTTGCTGCATCTTACCAGTTTCTTTCTGAAATGCTGCAATTATTTTGAAAGTCTTGTGCAAACTGAAAACAAACCTCAGCCTCCTACTACCTTCAGTCCCCCATTACATCCCTGCTCGTGTATTAGGCATTGATTTTTTTCCCCTTTTCCTCATATTTAAGCAGTGTGGAATGTCGTCTCTAAACTATTTCTCTCTGCATCATAATGAGGGGAAAACAGCTCTGTCGGGATGGGGCTCAGTCCAAAATCCAGCAGCAGGCCTTACTCATCAGCCGTCGCTCTTGCTTACGTGGGTGCCAATCCCTTAAGGAGTGCCACGCGCGGGTGGGCCCTGCTGAAGGCACTGGGGCTGCACACGGGCTCGGGCCTGCATTTGCGTCGGGAGATATTTCTGTCTGAGTCAGGGGAATAGTAGCACCCACAGACTCAGCCCCAGGCTCTGGCAGATTTAGCTCTCAGCAGATGTAGCTGTGAATTAATTTAGCCTCATCAGTGGTTTAAGCTAATGCACAGACTTCAAGCCAGTGTAAGTGAGGCGCTCTCACGTGTCCTGCTGAGCCACCCCTGCTACAGGGGGACTAAATTCCAGCAGAAGGATGCACAGGCAGCTGGGCATGGTAACACCTTAACCTAAAGCCCTCGGGGCCCTGAGCTGCCTGACTATGCATTGTTTTTGTTGTTACTGGTTGGGATAACTGTGTTTTCATTGTTACTGGTTGGGATAACCCTGTTTGGAAGTGTTAACAATCCTGAACCTTTCTTCTAGGTGAGAGATAGTTACGCATATGTCCCTGTCCAAAGCAAGGTACATGACATTTCAAAAAGGAATTTGAACTATTTAGGTGCAAGGCCAAGTTATTATTTGATTAAGGCACAGGGGTGGAGAAAAACAGGAGCATGAGAACAAACTGACCGGAAAGTGAGACACAGACCAAAGAGGTTCACAACAGAAGCCAGAGAAAAGTAGACCATACATGTGGGGATGCTGGCTGAAAGACTATCAAATTGTTTGACCCCACATGTTTCCAGAAAACAAACATTTTATACTTATTTTATAAATAAGATTGAATTCTATCACCAGTCCTAACAGAATCAAACTACAACCACTCTGATTTTGAGATAGTCTTTCAGGTGAAAAAGGTAACAGAATGGTTTTATTGCTGTGATTTAGTCTAGGTACCTTATTTATAGCCAGTGAAACCAAGAGAGAACGATGCAGTTTATTACACGCTTGTGATAATAAAGCCTTTATGTCTTGCACATATGTTACAGAGAACCTGTTTTAGAAACACTTCAGAGACTAAAAATAAATACATTGGATTCATTTAATATAGCCTCCAAAGCCATGTGCTTCAGACACCATGAGACCAAGTGAACAGGGCTTGGAGAGAGAAACCAGTGCATTTAAAAGAGCTAAAAATGTCTCAATGGCCTTGCTAGATGTAAAAATGTTTCCAGAATTAAGTCTGGCATTGTGGGACCTTTTATGCATAGAGGTAAGCATACATGTGTAAACATAGACACAAAATAAGTGAGTCCTATAAATGTTACTTGCACATCACAGAGAAGGATACATGCCTTGACACAATTCCCTCTACATGAAACATGGAGTATTTATAGCAGCTACTTTGTGTTAATTAACTAACATATATCACAGAATCATGGAATGGTTTGGTTTTCCACTCCCCTGCCATGGGCAGGGACACCTTCCACCCCACCAGGTTGGCCAAAGCCTCCTCCAGCCCGGCCTTGAACACTTCCAGGGATGGGGCATCCACAGCTTCTCAGGGCAACCTGTTCCAGTGCCTCACCACCCTCTCCGGGAAGAATTTCTTTCTTATATGTAATCTAAATCTACCTTCTTTCAGCTTAAAGCCATTACCCCTTGTCCTGTAAAGGGCAGCCATGACCTGACCTTGTAAAAAGTCCCCTCCCAGCTTTCTTGTAGCCCCTTCAGGTACTGGAAGGTGCTATAAGGTGTCCCTGGAACCTTCTTTTCTCCAGGCTGTACAAGACCAATTCTCTCAGCTTGTTCCCACAGGAGAGGTGCCTCAGCCTGCTGAGCATCTTTGTGGCTTCCTCTGGACTCGCTCGATATCCTTCTTATGCTGGGGGCCCCAGAACTGGATGCAGTACTCCAGGAGAGCAGAGTAGAGAGGGAAAATCACCTCCCTCGACCGGCTGGCCATGCTTCTCTGGATACAGCTCAGGATACGGTTGGCTTTCTGGGCTGCCAGCGCACACTGCCGGCTCATGTTCAGCTTTTCATCCACCAGTACCCCCAAGTCCTCTCCTCAGGGCTGCTCTCTCTCTACTCTCCACCCAGCCTGTATTTGTGTTTGGGATTGCCCCAACCCAGGTGTAGGACCTTGTACTTGGTCTTGTTGAACTCCATGAGGCTGGCGATGGCCCACCTCTCCAGCCTGTCCAGGTTGGCATCCCTGAAAAGCCAACTTAATGCAGCAGGGTAAAGCAAAAAAAGACAATGGTCAAAAGGAGAAACACACAGCTACAATTTCTAAATCAGTTAATTCTGCATTTCCATGTTTTTGTCCTTCTGTGTCATTTCAGTGGTTACTTGTAATTTTTGTTTTGCATTTGACCACATAGCTTGGTGCCATTGGCAAACTTGCTGAGGGTGCACTTGATCCCACCGTCCATGTTGCTGACAAACATATTGAATAGTGCAGGTCCCAATACCAACACATGAGGAACACCACTACCAACATACTGAATGAGGCTTTGAGCAACCTGGCCTGGTGCAAGGTGTCCCTGCACGTGGCAGGGAGGTTAAACTAGGTGATCTTTAAGGTCCCTTCCAACCCAAACCATTCTGTGATTCTATGAATGAATAACACTAAATAACTGCAATTTTTTCTGCTGCCAGCATGATTTATCTTTTTAACTGTTTACTGATTCTTTACAATTCAAAAATAATTATTAAAAAGATGTAATCTATTGTATGCCACTAATAATTGTCATGTCTGCTCAATCCATGCACCTCAGAGTAATGCAGCCTTATCCCATTGCATTCGATGCTTCATTCCCTGGGTCTCGTGTAGTAGACATAGCTGAGGGCTATAGCTAAGATGTTAAGGAATTCCCCCTCTGGAGCTATTCTACATATGTGTATACGTACACACAGATATGCATATATAAACACACCCCCTCTCTCCAGCTGTGTAGGGGGAGTCAACCGAATTTTTAAAGTGTACAGAAGAGCAGAAGTGGAAAGCTACAAGCCCTTCTGTTTTTCATTCTAAGCTTTTAAAACTAATGAAACAAAATCTGACCTTATTTTTATTCCTTTTCTTAAATTCGTGCACATGCAATGGGGAAAGTACATCCTTGCCTGAAGATTTTAGGAGAATCCTGAGAAGTAAAATGGATAAATATCCTATTTCTCTGACATCGCTGACATACCTCTCTACACTAACAAGAACTCCTGCCTCTAGAAGAATCCCCCTTTCCTTTTTCCTGACGATTCTGAAATGTTGCTGCTGATGATGCCATCCCATTCCTTATTTCTGCTTAAAAGACACTAGCAAAATTGTTGCTAAGTAGCTGTGGTCTAAAACTCATGAGGTTTTCCAGGCTTATCCCTGGGAGGTATGTGAATAATTAAAACCCAAATCACTGCATCTCCTAGGCTGGGTGGAGTACACGACTATCAACCCAGGGCTAGGTGCAAATCACAGGACATAGCCCCACAGTGTAAGATACCAATGCACTATGCAAGTACATAAAAAGGCCCTCAGCGGTCTGCCTGGTGATCTCTCCTGTTTCACAAGGTTGCACATGGGAGGTGTGAGTCCTTGTTCCTTTTTGTTTGTTCTCTCCTGTTTGGAACATGTGAAGCCTTCGAGCCATGGAAAAAATATGCAATGTAAAGCTTACACTTAAAAAATTGAAGGACTCGGGTATAGAAAGTTTAGTCTGCGATGAAATGGTTTAGTCAAGAACACAGTATGAGAAATAATGTCCTGGGCATAATGCCTTGCTGAAAGCAGAGAGGTTTAGTAATGCCAGGATACTTAGAAGATGAGGTTAGCAGATGTCTTGGTTGAAGCTTTTCAAGACAGACTTGTTAGTACGCAGACAGGCGCAGCATCCCTAGGGCAGACAACACCTGCGCTGCTCTTGGGGAAAAATATAATGACACCCACTTCTGTTTCTAGATTTGCTGGTTGCATATGAGACACTTGTTATGGAAGAAGTGAGCATGGAAGTTGTTTGAACTGCAGAGAGGTAAGAACTCAAAGGGGTTTTTATTTGAAAGCTTCCATACAGAAGCAGGGAAAGAAGAAGGTGATTGATCAAGGCATAGTAGAGCACTCTGTTTTTCCTCTCTCAGTGGTTATTGGGTGGAGGGTCCAAGGAGTGCCTGTTTGGTGAATCTGCTCGCAAATTTGTAGCTGCAAGGGAGCCAGAAGTCAATAAGACATCAGAATCCTGTTAAACTGGTTTCTACTGGTTTGAAGTGCCAGGCAGGTTTGGAGTGCTGCTGTGCCAGGCTACCCTTGTCCATTGCATAAAGCTAATTTCAAACCTGACATAACCTGACAGTATTCTTATAGCTTATTACTCTGATTGCACATGTCTTTTGTAACTTGGGAAAAATACTCTGGAAACTGTGTGGCAAACAGCCTCAGTCACGTAAACTTCCCGCTTGGAAGGGCTCTTTTTAGCTCCAGGGGAGGTCCCCGTCAGGAAGGGATGGTTGCAGGACTGCAGCTCCCAGTGCAGAGCAGTCTCTTCTGTCCTAGTGCTGGGGTACCAGCTCAGGGCTTAGGCAATCGCATCCAGAAGCCCCCTGCTAGTCTGCCAGCTCCGGCACTAGACAGCAGTGCACTGCAGAAAAACAGGAACACGTGCAGTGCTCTCTGGCTGCGTGTGCCTTCACAGTAAGTCACCGTTTTTTGTCAAATAAGTGACATGGTCTCCTCAACCGTGACTCTGTAGCTCCCTTTACCCAAGTGCTGTGAAAGATTGTCAAACATTTCCCTTTCAGACCTTTCCTTCTGACAGCAGTTGTTACCCTCCTCTTCATTCCTAGCTTTTAAGCACAGGAAGAGGAAGGCAGGGATGAGGGCACTGAATCTCATAGCTGTGGCACTGATTTGGGTCCTGTGAGAGCAGATCTCATTTCTCAGCTCTGCTGCAGTTCCCTGGGCAGTCGAGCACGTCAGGGATTTTCCTGGGTCTTAGTTCCCCATCTCTAGACTGGAAGTTGTATACCACAGTTTATGAACACTCCTATATTTCTGCCACAGTATTTTTAATTCTGGTTTACTTGAGCAGGAACTCCATGTAGTACAAGAGCATGACATGAGATGGCCTGACAGGTTCAGAAGAGCTCTGGAAAATACTGTCATTAATGACAAAAATGAACCAGCTTGTGTATTCTCTCTCTTTTTTTTTTTTTTCGTAATTTTTCATTTGATATTTCCCACATTTCTGTCCCCAAGTGAAAAGCAGGCATTTTGTCTAGATTTCTAGTGCCTCAGTGTCCCTGTTGCTCTCCCTAAGTTGCATTTGAGCTGGCTGCAATTTCTGCTAAGAATGGGCCCTTGTTTCAGGAATTGCTCCCTTTTGGAACAGCAAAGTCCAAGTTTTGCTGATTGAGTAACATGCTAGAACTGTTTTTTCATAGATGTGTTTCAAAGATGATTTTGTGTAAGAAAGAGAAGGTGGGGAGGAAAAGAGGTTTCTAGATTGTTTTAGACTTTACTGAGTCCTATCAGTTTTTCTTACTTCAGATCTTGTGGGGCTGCTTCCATGGGGTGCTGCTTGGAAACATGAAATATTGCCTCCAGACTCTGTTGTGGGAAAAATAATAATTGCCTACAAAAATCATATACCAAGCTACTTCCAAAAGGAGAATTTGAGTGAAAACCCCAGGCATTTGCCACATTACTCAGAAACAGATAATGGTGATTATATAGTTAAAGCATTTTACATTGTCTTGCAAATGTCCTCTCCGAATTATGGCAGTGTGGGACAATGGGTTCTTTGTCTCTGGGCTCTTCTTTTCTGGCAGTTACTGTGGTGTTTCACACATACTCCTGTATTTACAGTTGGTTTTAAAGTGGATTGGATTTATCAGTCCCAGTTCGAGTCTGGAGAAGATCAGACGGGAATAAAATTTTTGTCCTTTTTCACAGATTCATTGAAAAGTTTTTCATTATGTTAGTGCAATTTCCTAGCTTTAAATAGATCTGGAAGTGGCAGCTCCCCTATAACGGTTGAATCCTTTAATAGTTTAATATCTCAAGAGCCAGCTTGTTCTTAGGAAATCTGAGTCCTTGTTTACTTTGTGCATTTAAAAGTATACATAATTGCTGGGACAGAGTTCACAGCTACACTGGATGCACAGCAACTGGTCTCCTGAGAGTGAAAGGAAAAATCGTCTAAGGGGAAGGATCAGCCTGGCATTAGGAGGAAAACAGTCTGTTTTTCATATTTCCTGTCTTTATTTATATATATATTTTTAAAGTAAGATCACACATAAACATTTGCCAGGAAAAATCATGACTTGTCCTGCCCCTGGAAAAAAACCACACAGTTTGGTTGGTTGGTTTGGGGGATGTTGGTAACATTAATGCCAGTTCTGTGCAGGCTGTGTCTCCTCTCTGACTCGGCTTCCTCCCCGCAGTGGTTTTTACGCCTGTCAAGCTGTGCCAATGATGCCTCTCCTCTCTGTCAGACAGCATTTCAACAGTGTCATGGCTGTGCTCTGTCTGGGTTGCACAGGACTCCTTCAGTGTGACTTTGCTGGTCCAGCAAAGCCGGTTCTTTCTCGGGCACTGGATTTGTGCCTCTGTTTGTGGCCTGAGGTTTCTTACTCACACCGTTCCTCTTCCAGCATCCCCCCAGAATAGGATTTTACTCACCTGACAGTCTAGGGCTGAACCGGTCTCTCATTTGCCATCGGGATGAGGTATGTCCAACAAGCCTGGACTGAACTCCCCCAAGTTGTTAAGAGATTTGCAATCCAGAGGCAGGTGTGTTCTACAGAAGATCCCTGTCCTTCAGTCCTTGTACCTGTTGTCAGTTCTGCCTAAGAGTGAAGTTACCCTCAGACTTTGTTTGCGCAGTTTCCAGAGTCACAGCAAACATAATTTAAAGGAACAGCTTTCCCTTTACCCAGATAAGTTAGTACAAATATGCCCTGAACGTCCTTTGCACTGCTTGTGCCAAAGGCTTAATGACAGGGCATTGTTAAACCTCCTGTATAAATCTTTAACAACTGGGTGAAACTTCACTCCAAATCTGCAAACTCAAATAAGTGTAAACAGTGAACGGCATTTGCTTACGCTTCTAAGGCCCACTGGCTGAGAAACGGTGCTTGCTTTACATTATTTACAGCCATTTGAGATGAAAAGACCTAAATGTTTATGACTATTTTTAGGCTGCCATTTTTTAATTTCATGTGTGTTCACATACCTGGGCATTGGGGTGGATAGAGCAGAGCCAGCATGGTTGTATTTTAAGGCTTTTTGGGTCTGTTCATCCAAACACCTGTTACAATTTTCTCCCTTGAATTACTTTGATTTCTTATTCAGGTTGCTCTTACATCTGCTGTTCTCTCCAGTGGGCTTGGTTGCTATTATTTGAATGTCCCTTTTCTGCGAGCAGCTTAGGGCCCAGTGCTTCAAAGTGAGATAAATAAGCCTGTAATTCCTGTAGATACCTATGCAGTGATATTCTTCAGGGAGATGTTTTCCCTCACCCTTGGATAACTCGGTATTTTTAAGCCTGCAGTTTGAATGACTCTTACAGAAAGCATCATGCTGCCGAATTTGATTCCAGTCTTTCCCTTGATACTTTTTTTAATTTTATTTTTGAAGTTCACTGAACTTGCCAAGTGCCTTGTTCATCTCAAAATATTTTAATTGGTCACAACATTACCCTATTGCTTTTCAAACGCAGCTGTATGCCCAGCCTACTCTGGGGAAGGCTAAATGTTCACTGAGTAAAGCTTTGCTTAATCTCAGGTCAGTCATCACCGCTTCATGGTCACCAGTGTTAGTGGCCCTTCACATCAGCTGAGGGCCTGGCCTGGGCATAGAGGGCTGTTGACAATTTATCTTGTAATGATTAATCAAGGTCACCGTCAGACCTGTGCTTTCAGGACACAGGAATGAGGGATGTACTGGAATCTGGGCTCCTCTCTGTTGCAAGAGTCATTCCGGGGTGATTCCAGCTAGCCTTGTGCTTCAGACTAGCTTATGTCAGTGTCCTGGCAGTGGCAGAGTATGTGAAGCAAGGGACTCTGGTTTTATTCCATTTTCCAGTCGTTATATTGCTCCAGTGACTCCTTCCCAGTGTTGCTGTTTTGAGGGCTAAATATAAATGCTGCTTCTACAATCCCCTTTCTGTATGTAAATCTCATCACCTCTCTTCCTTTGCTTCCCATTGATTGTGCCATTCGTTTTGTTACAAAAAAAAGCATATTTCTTTTTTTCTGTTCCAAATGGGCAAAGTAAATGGAAAATCATGTAATGTGTATCATAGACAGGCTGTTTATTGGACATTGTCTCTCATGGAATACGGAAACTTCCCTGTGACCAACCCACAACTCACCGTTGGAATGTCAGAAGGCTTATGGGTCTGCTATAGGGTGATGCTGTTTCTCTTTGGGTCCAGGGAGTATTTTTTGGATTTTGTTCAGTTCTTTCCATAAGGAGAGGAAATAAGTTGCAAAAGGCTATTATTTACTGGGAAAGAAATAGTGGCAGCTCAATCCTTTGCTTAATCCTCCTGATGGAAATCAGAAGTAACTTAACTGGAGTCAATGGAGTGTGAAATGGATCGAACCCAAGGAGTACCTGCTCCTCGTACCTGTTGCTCTTAGAGCTGGTAAGGATAGTGGGGTGCCGGTTTCAAATGTGCACAAAGGCTCATTTCCTTAACTAGCACTGCAATTAAAAGAAAACGGCAGATGTTTCCTTGTCCAGTGAGCCCTGCTTCTCATAGAGCTCTGCCATTAGTATTTACACGTTACATTCATTGTTATTACTTTGGCTTTTTCTTGCTGGGTTTTGTTTCCTCCTCCACAACAGAGCAGACTTTCAGTCAGGCCACAGGTCTATAGGATTTATGTTCTGCACAAATTATACCATATTCCCTAATGTCTGGAGAGCAGCCCATAGTGTTTTAACTGAAAATTTGCAAAACTCTGTAACTGCCCTCTTGCATGGCTTGATCCATAGGAGACCTCTGGATTTTAACTACAGCTGTCTGATGACAGCTGCTACACTGTATAGTATCGCAAAAATACTGAATTATCTGAGCCACGCTTGCCTTTCTAATAGTTTAAGGAATCGATGGATTCAGATTTCAGCATTTTGCAAAGGAAATATACATTGATAATTTTAAATGGACTAATCACTCATTAAATTTATTATTTACTTATCAGTTATTAAATTTAATCACTCATTAAATATAACTGCTCTTGTTTTCCTACTGATTTCTTTTCACATATGCTCACAAGCATTAGCTTCTGAATTCTTTTTCGTAGCCTTCACTTGCAGCTCTTGCTATATTTTTCCTGAGATGGCACCCGAAAGTGAACATGGTCCTCCAAATGCAAATGCTCCATTGTTCAGTATTCTGTCGTTATATTATCTTCTGCATTATTTTTATATCCTCTTATTAATGCACCCACACAGCCCATTTGCATTTTTTAACCTTTTTAAAAACGTTTTCATTACAACAATCAGCTCTAAGGGCAATGAAGTAAGCGTAGAACAATAGAAGTGAAGAGCTTGATTCTCCTCAGACCTACACCTTTTTTAAACTACACGGGTGACACTGATTTTGATTTACACCAAAAGAAACGAGAGGGGATCAAACCTAGCACATCTGCACGGAGACATCCATTTCTTACAGTTAGCAAGGAATGGTTTTGTGAAATAGTTGCAGCATGCACATTTGGCAAAAGCACTTTTTATTTTATCAGGAAGGAGGCTTTTTTTCAGACAGAGGCCTGCGGTATGGGCTAGTGTCTGAAGAGCTGTACTGGATGCTGGCAGCACTTGGCAGTGGCCCTGCAGAAGAAGCATCGCAGTGTGCCCACGTGTTAACCGTGTGGTTGTCCTGCACAGAATAGCCTTAGCCTCACAACAGGACTAGGCAGTGCATTCTTCATTTTTGGGAGTAGTTTTAGCCATTCTAGGCTGTTACCCTCTGCACAGTCATGTCTGATACCTGCCCTGGGGAGGGGGCCAAAGGCAGGGGAGAGATGGACAACCAGTTTTAAGCTGCAGCTGGGCAAGGTGATTTCTGTTAAACAAACCAGCATTTATGGGTCACCTGGCTGCAGAAGGGAAGTGTGTGTGACTCAGAACACCACCTGAGTAACACTGCTATTAGCCAGGGAGCAGAAAAGAGGTGAAGAAATCCACAAAGCAATTGTTTATGTCTGGCTTTCTGGCAGACTGCGCCTTAGTAGCCTCTTCAGTGTCTCCCTTCCTTAATTGCTTCTGTTTTACTTGACTCTGGATTTTCTCCAGGGGTCACTGTTAAAAGTTATTATCTGGTGGATATCAGTGCCATTGTCTCTAGAGGGACTTTTCCTCACACTGACTGTTGTTTGATTTCAGGTAAACAGTGAGATAGAAATGCCCTCAGGCTTCTCTTGTGTGTCTCGGTTAAGGCAATACTTGGCCAGTTAGGCAGGGTTCATAAACATGGGGTGTGGTTTTATGATACAGCTAATTTGATCTAATGGCTAGCTGCCAGCCAGAGAGGTGAGTCTGCGCCTCCTGTCAACAGCTCCATGCTTCTACTCCCTCTCCTACAGCAAATCCTGCTCCTTGTCTGACTCTTGCTGATGCAGTCCAGGACAGTGACTTAGCAGAAACTGTTCACTTTTTTCTTCCTGATTGATTTTCTGCCAGACTGACACCCTCTGATGGCTTGCCAAGATGATGAGCCTCAGTGCTGGCACTGGAAGGGATACAACTTTGCTCAAGAGAGAGGAAAGACAGTAATACAGAAGCGTTCATTAATTTGGTTGGTTGACTGTACATCCACACCTTTGCAAGTCCCTATTTGGTTTCCACAGATCAACCACAACTGCCATCAAATGAGGAGGCTTTTCTTCCTCTTTTTTCATCACTAGCAAGATCTGTTTGTGGGATTGTTATTTTCATTTTTTCAGATCGCTTCAAACACAAGAAGCATTAATGGCAGCAATGGAAACACAGTAGAAAGGAGAGGAAAGCAAGAGAAACAGCAAGGAATGGGATAGGAAAGGTCATCTCTGAGAGCAGCAGCACAACATGAGATCAGTAGCACAAGGTGGTAGTGAAATCAACTGCTTGGGTCCTCGCAGCAGCTGCAGGTGCTTCCAGCTAGGGCAGAGCTGGGAGAAGGGCTGATGCTGTCCTCCCCCAGCTGGGACCCTGGGCTCACACCCCCTCTCAGTTCCTCTGACTCTCCCCATTAGCTCACTGACTGCAGCTGCTGGGATGGTTTGGCCCTGGAAACACCTCCACAGAGGTTGTTGGGAGCTGTGTCCGCATGCACCAGCACGTCGCTCCCGTACCACTGCCTGGGGACTCCTGCGTTAACCCATTTCTTCATTCGGAAACAGCACGCTGATGGATGGGAGGTGCGTGGAGCCGGCAGAGGAATGTGTCAGCTTAACGCAGCATCATCACTTGCTGGTTATAACCATTTTCTGGGTTCTTTTGGTAAACTTTCCCAGAGCTCAGGAGTGCTTTGAGAGGAAGCACTAGGAGTCTGTGTGCTGGGACCAGAGGAACTTTCCTCCTCAGCACAAGGGGATAAGAGGACTACGAAGTAAGACAGCATGCTGAACTGTATTAGAAACAACAGCTGTTCCACGGTGCTGTCAATCTATGCAGGTAGAAAGATGCTGTTTAATTACTATGATAATTTAAAAGTCTTTCGTACTGCTTGTCCAGCTCACGTGGAACCTCCCCTTATATGCAAAATAGGTTTGCTATTTAAATGTCAGGTTGTGTGTACATGCCAGCTGCCAGCTTTTCTTGGGGATTCGAGACAGCTGACATTGCTGCCTATATAAATGATTTTGCAGGTTGGAGACTAGTTGGTAAGAGTGTGGTGAACCTTCCTTTTATCTAATCCAGTAGGAGTGCTTTTTGGTTTGTTGTGGTTTTGGGTTTTTTTTCCCTTTGAGGTGACTTCCAGGAGACACAGAGTGAAAGAGGTATTTATTTTTTTTTTTTCATAACAGTGGACACTGATAGGAACTACAAAGGTAAATACAGCATTTTGTAAGTTCAAGTAGGAGTGCAGTTTGTGTATTCCTCCACCAAACATGCTAAGAGAAATACTGCTGCTTCATGTGATTCCTCTCCAGTGCTAAGAAAACCAGCACTGTAAGGTACAGGAGTTACTGCTAGGCTGAGCCACAACGTTTTAAAAGCAGAACTTGATTGATTGTTTAGGAAAGCATGTACTGGGGAGGCTGAAAATCCCCTTGTAAGTGTGGTATGAAGTTTTTACCGCAAAAGAAACTTTCTGTTTCTAGTGTGGTTAAAAAGTTTAATCCAATTGGCTGCTGGATTAAAGTAATTACAGTTTTGTGCCTTTCCAGTTTTGAATTCTGAACGTTTTAGTTTGTTTAAAGTTTATTGTTTGACAGGTCTTGCTGATAACTCTCCTTTCTGACTTTACATGGAGGGTGAGCTATTGGACTAAATAAATGTGTGTTTGTCTGGCTTGTTAAGTAATCCCATAACCTAGATTTAGTGTAGGATCTGGTCTAGGGGCGTAAGAAGGCTGGAGAGGGAGTGCTGTGATGCTGGGGTTTGTCAGAAATAGGCAGCCATGCTGTTTAGCTAGGAGGAAAGGCTTGCACACAGGAATCTGCTGTGTAACAAGTATTCTAGAAGCAAACTGGGTCTCCTATTTCTTAGCCCAATACAACCAGAACGTGGCTGCTCCTGGACCCCCTCTATGCAGTATCCAAATATAAATGTCTTTAAGTGAAACAAGAAACGTATATCAGCATAGCACTTAGTTGACTTTTACAAGTTTGGAGAATGCTGTAAGTCTGGGTCTGATGTTGAGTAGGCAGCAACTGGACCTGGATTCTTGTGCTTGCCTTGAAAAGCAGAATTTTAGTTGGGCTTTCATGTGAGCATTGGGCTTTTTGTTTGTGTGTGTTGGTTTTGGGTTTGGTTTTTTTTTTTTTTTTTACCCTAATACCTCTTCAAATGAGTGAGTTTGTTTGGGATCCATCTGAATTCCTTCAGGAACAAGCTGCCCTCCTGCAGAGGGAACTCTGATGGGGACCAAGGGATAGAGTTCAGCATATTACCTCACTTCTGCTGGTTTGTTTTTAAAGACATACTGTCATTTCAGCTTGGATCTGAACATGTTAAGGACAGGTTTTTACAGAAGCTGAGGTCAGTGGAAATGTTATCTTTTTTAATCACTTTTCTTGGAGAGGGTTAAAGCAAATAAACAGGTAGTGGCTCATC
This sequence comes from Eurypyga helias, assembly GCF_000690775.1. Classification (NCBI taxonomy): domain Eukaryota; kingdom Metazoa; phylum Chordata; class Aves; order Eurypygiformes; family Eurypygidae; genus Eurypyga; species Eurypyga helias. The sequence continues at coordinate 30,916 of NW_010271410.1, forward strand.
CTGCTCTGTGAGCAGGTCCATGCGAGCTGCCCTGAAGGACAGAAGTGGAAGGAACAAGTACCTTCTGGTGTCTACCAGCACCTATCTGTTACTGCATCTTGGGCTCCTTCTAGGCATCAGATCCCCCATAGATCCATTTGTTGACAACTGTTATTTCTTTTGACTCTTCTGGTGTGCTGGAAACAGTGTCTGCTTTGGAAATCATTACAGCTGTATAACTTGCAAACTATGAGTAATGGTTTCCTCCAATTTAACTGCCCCCTCCTCTTACGTGTTTTCATTGTACCCGTCTTTCTTCCTGTCCGCCCAGTTCTGCCTGGAGGTGAGGTACTGGATCTCAGTGCAGCAGCTTCCCTGGTGCCTTGGAGAGGAATTGCAGGTAAACGTTAGTCACCCTGGAGTGCACACTTCTCAAGGATAAATCTGGGAGTTAAATTCAAAACTCCAGTAAACACCAAAACACAGAAGGGAATATTGCCTTAATGGCCACATGATAAATTTCTCTTCTCCTCACTTTGCATCTCTGTCCTCTGGAAAGAGGTTACCAGCTACCTCTTTTTCTCCTAGGAAAAAAGTTATCCTATCAACTCTCCTTCCCCTTTCTCACCCCTTTACCTTGAAAACTACAGTTAACTTTTCTCTCCAAGGTGACTGAATTGATACAGGTCTGGGCAATTGTGGGTTTGTGTACAGCTCCCCAGACTCCTGCTTCTATTTCAGGTCTTTGTGGTCCCAAAAGTTTGTCTTTTTTTCCACTTTCCAGCCCTTGGTCTTTCATAAAGTATTGCCATGGTCTACAAACTTTGCCTTGCCAATGTCCTTAGATCACACTGGCTGCAATGTTGCCACCTTCTTCTTCCTTGCAGGCCAGCCAGTGCTATTTCAGTAGGGTTTAGGAACAACGTAGCATCGTGGACGCATGCATCCCTTGGCAATTTAATCTCAGTGGGACTGGTCTGAATGATTTGAATTCCTGCAGTGCGAGAGTATGAGCTTTTGAACAATCTTCATGTGGCTGTTCTGTCGTTGACTTGCTGATTTTACTTCTTTTTTATTCAGGAAGGTGTAGTTAGTGGTTTTGCCTGTGAAAACGGGTGGAGGTCAAGAGAAAAATCAATTTCTTTCAATTCTCTAGAGAAGTAACTGAAACAGTGCTGGTTTTTTATATATTAAGAACTTTAAGCTTCTTTAAAGATTTTGTATTTTTGATTCTGTGTGAAACTCAAACTGTTATGACTCAATTTCTGCTTGAGGATCCACCAGGGAAAAGGTAGAAGCAGATGAACACTGACTTTCAATGTATTTAAAAAAGGATGGAAGAGTTTCTCTGCAGATGGATACATAGTGTGTATGTATATATAAATGCATACAGCCATAATACCCACACTGTGTGTAGGGAGTATATCTACAAATATGTGTATGCATACACACTCACACCTATCCCTGCTTAGTCTCTGAATAGATGGGAAAGTCACTTGGTTCTAGTATTTTCCACAGTTATAGCTGTGGGTGCTGTGTCCAGAAACCTCAGGCTTGTTTCTATGGCAGCTATTCCCAGCGTTTTAACATCCCACCTTCCCTCAATCCTCAGGTGGCAATAAGAGGAAAAGACGGCTGTTGTGACACCCACACTGAGCATGTCACGGAGGGGGCTAAGAGCATGGGTGGAGATGTCTGCAGATGACAGGTTCATACAGGAGGGACTTGGGTACACTAGGCTGTAGCATGGCTTCCTGTGGTACTGGTCTCTGGTCTCTTGGCTTGGCACTTGGGGCTTTGTGGGCCAGCCCAGATCTCTATCTCTCTCTTTTCCTTCTTTTTATTTTTTCTTGGCCTCCTTCATGCCCTGCCCTGAAGCAGGACTGCAATATCAGAATGGCATCATGAGCAGAGCCTGTGCTGCACTAGGCAGGCTGACTAATCTCCCTTTAAATAATCTCCCTTTAAATAGTCTGGAAGCACTCTAGTGAGCTTCTGTTTCAGGAGCCATGAGAACACAGCCACCACTGTGGTCTATATAAATAGCCAGATCCATGCTGGTAAGTAGTGAACAGCACAGTTATTTGTTCTAGGAAGGTCTTCCTATTTTCTTACTGTTGCATGGATAGCTGCGATCAAATTCTGGTCATGTTTTTGTATAGTAGGGGTGCTGCTGCCTTTCTCAGATTGCTGCATTATCAGTGACGGCAAGGAGCGAGCAGCTACCCTTTGGAGACAGACTTCTGTCTCCAGTGGCTTTGCATCTGAGTGGCAATGGGTCTGTGGCTTGCTGGGGTCTATATAGCTGGCTTTAGCTAAAATAGCACAGTTAAGACCCTGGTGATCAGTGCTGCGAGTTCAAAAATCTCACCGATACATAAAGATTTGGAAGGTGAAAGCAGAGAATATTTGAATATTCAGTGCCTAGCTATTGATCTGGATAGAGCATGATGTGATGGTCCTGTCCAACCATGTCTATGTTAGTTATGCTGGCTAATATAGTATTTTCTCTTGTAATATGGAAGAGTAGAAACAAGTCTCCAGGTAGGTGCATGCACTCTGCAGCTGCATAAGTAACCTTCCGTTTGCCTCCATCCGGTCTTGAATTATCAAGACAGCCTTCAAAAACATAAAGATCTCGTATATGACCAATAGCCACACTAGTGCTTTCCAAGATTTCAGTAAATAGGAGAATCCTCAGCGAAGAGCGCAGCAAATCTTGCCTCAGCAAGAGGCGTTTGAGTTTCTTACTCATAGTGTATTGTCATTTTCTCCCTGCCATCCTACCCACTCAATGCGTCAGAGATCTAAGGCTTGATTTATTTTTTACTTTAAAAAAATTTTTTTTTGTCCCTTTCCCTCCCATCTGCTGAGCAGAGGATATTCAGGCCTTCAGTTTCTGCTGCATTGTGTCAGACATCCCTTTTCTGTCTTTCTTCTTTTCTGTTCCCCCCACCCCATGCTGAGCCAGTGGGTTTTTATCAGGGTAAGTGAGTTCATAGAAGAGGCTTGGTGCAAGAGGACAGAGGGCTGAGCGGGTCTGAGGAGAGGAAGAGAGACTGTGTGGGGGCACAGCACAGACCAGTTTCACAGAAGCAGCTTTCCTAAATGCCCCCTCATGTTTGCCTTCCTAACGTTGCTTTTAAGTCACTGTACAGACGACAAGATTTTTGCTTGGCCAGAAGTCTCACCCAGTGTTGTGGGACACCATTTGGACTGTTCCTTAATCTTACTGGGGGTGGGATGTTCTCTTTCTTTCTCTTTTCATGCTCAGTGCTTACCATCTTCAAAGAGGGACACAGCTGGGGTCAGGGATTGCCTCAGCGTGTCATTTATATGGGATTTTAAGCTCCTATTTGCCGAAGCAGAAGTTCTGTGCTGGGTTTTGGAAACACCATCAGCAAAGACAGTAATGGTCTTCTGAGGGAAAATACTATAATGTTCGATTATCAACAGCCTTCTGAATTACAAAGCAAACACACAAAAATCCCAGACTCTGAATTTAATTAAAAAGCAAACCCAAACCACAGACAGCTTTTTCGTTAACCGTATTTAGTGTGCTTACCTTGCATCACTCCAGTAAGATCATCCAGGCTGTTCCTGGGGTAAGTCTGGTCTGTGGTGCCAACTACTATGCAACATGTGGGTTCTCTTTGGAAAAACACCAGAAAAAGACAAAGCTGATAGTAGCAGAAATACTGTTTCAGTGCCGAGAGGTTCCGCTAAGTGGGGAGGTCAAAAAGCAGTGGAATGTGCCCCATCACATTTTGCAGGGCTAAGGGTGGGTCAAAATACAATGCATTTTGTCTTCTTCCCCCTAGCATGATGGCTTCATTTCCTGTCTTGGAGCAAGAGACGCTGTTCCAGAACGGTACGTGGAGCTATCGAATTCCAGCGCTGCTCTACCTGCCGCGTTTCAGCATCATCCTGGCGTTTGCTGAGGAGCGAGAGGATGTGGTGGATGAACACGCCAAGCTAATAGCGATGCGCAGAGGCGTGTATGACCCAACGACGCACCGTGTTCAGGTACCAGTGTGGGGAGAAAATGGGGGAGACTGCCCACCTGTCCCCACAAGTTGAACGTTTTTGTCCTTTTGTAGGGAGAGGGTAGCTTCTCTTCCCCAGTTACAGGAGACAAATCTGCTTATAGGTAATGTGTGTGTCATTATAATGGATTCAACCCCATGACTGGGCAGCTGTTAGGGGGATGAAAGTGGGCAGGTGCAGCAGATTTTTGGGGGATGGCTTTGACCCATCATCGCAGAGCTGGGGAAGCAGATAGAGGTGGGACAGAAGTCCTGTGGTGACAGCAAAGATGTGGGGGAGAGGCAGAAACGGGGAGTGCCACAGGGATGGGGAGGAGTGAATTAGCAACCAGTGACTTTTAATTCATCTTCTTAGGACTAATTTATGGTTTAAAAAACAGTTGAGAACAGCTAGTCTCCCCACGCAAAAGAGTGTAGTCTGGTTTGTCTGTGCCAGTGAATTGGCTACCTTATTAATCCACCAGTTATTATTAACAGTTATCTTGCTGGGTGACTGGGGGTGGTGAATACTCTATTTATAATAATTTCTTGCATTTGCAAACGTATTAATGTCTTAAAAAAAGTCATTATATTTCTCTATTCCAATCCTTTATTGGTGACTGGTTGTCCTAGATTATAGAGTCTTAAGAGCTGGAGTCTGCGTAGCAGAAGCAGCCTCTGAGCGCACCTGCAGTGTCAGACCATTCAGCTAACATCCTGTGTGACCCCAGCAATTCAGTTAAGCAGGGCTCCGTTGGTCATAAACTTTGTAATTTGTGCTCACATGCTAGAGTTTCTTAAAATGGAAATATTAAATATTCCAAAGTTAATACTGGTTGAATATACAAAGATAAGACATGACCAAAAGGGTAATCAGCAAGTCAGGCTAGAAAAGCTAATTAGTATAATATTACTGGAAAATACTGCTTCTTTTACCCAGCTAATAACACTATGTAGAAATAATTTTTTAATTGCAATGTTAGTGTTAGGAATGTGATTGTGTTATGTGCTTGGAGGGTAATCATACCTGCTCTGTGACCTATTTTCTCTGTCGGACAACTCAGGGTCCAAATTTCCACACAGAGTGTGGAAAGCCATGCAATCAGCTCCAGCAAGGTGCCTTGGTGTAGTCTGGGATGCCTGTTCACACACGGATCAGAATGGAGGAATAGGAGTCTGTATGGAAAGGAATTTGTCAGCATCCAGGATATTTGAAAATGGTTCAGCTATCTAGCTGACTTCCGAAGAAACACTGACACAGCCCAGTGTCTGTACCAGCACACTTTGACCACTGGGCATGTCTGTGTGTCATATGTATATCTTTGTGAGAATTTCTGAAAGTTCAGCTCCTGTAGTTTTTTAATCAGTGTCATCAGATGCTAACTGCATTGAGAAATAGAGCTGTCAGCTCCTCGCTGAGTAGTAATTACAAGGGATATTACCTGCCTGTTTGGTGAAGAGCACGTGCATTGTGTCATCCAGATAATTTTCACTTACATTTGGCAATGTCGGTATATTGTCTTCCCATTTCTTCCTCAATCCACTAACTTGCTTCTCTTCTGTTCTTCTCATGCTCTTCTGGAACTTTTATCCAGGCATCCTTACACTCTAACATGGATCTGTTTGTAATGGGGTGTTTCATTCTTGTCTCCCTTCGCACGGGCCCTGGCAGTGGAGTAGCATGGAGACCATTGTCAGTGCGCAGCTCAAGGACCACCGATCTATGAACCCCTGTCCTGTTTATGATGAGGTCTCAGGGAAACTGATCCTGTTCTTCATAGCTATCCCAGGAAAGGTCTCTGAGCAGCATCAGCTCAGGACAAAGATCAACCTGGTACGTCTCTGCTACGTCACTAGCATGGACCAAGGACGCACCTGGAGCGCTGCCCGGGATATCACTGATAGCACCATTAGCACTGAGTACAAGAACTGGGCCACTTTTGCAGTGGGGCCAGGTCATGGATTACAATTGCTCAACGAGGCCCGGAGTCTTGTGATTCCTGCTTATGCCTACCGTATCCTGGACCCGAAGAAACACCCCACCCCTCACGCCTTCTGCTTCATCAGCTCTGACCATGGGACAACGTGGGAGATGGGGAACTTTGTGGAGAAAGAGAGCGCGGTGGAGTGCCAGGTAGCAGAGATCCACACCTGTGGCAGGAAGGTCCTCTACTGCAACGCACGGAGCAGCAGAGGAGCCAGAATCCAGGCTGTCAGCTACAATCACGGCATGGACTTTGAGGGAGGCCAGCGGGTTGAAATGCTAGTAGAACCTCCCTCAGGATGTCATGGAAGTGTTACTGCCTTCCCACCTCCCCCCAGTGCCAGATGCCAAGACAGTTGGTTGCTCTACGCTCATCCTGCAGACCCAAGGGGTCGAAGAGATTTAGGAATTTACCTCAACAAAACACCTTTAAATCCAGCACGCTGGACAAAACCAAGTATCCTCTGCAAGGGCCTGTGTGCTTACTCGGATCTGCAGTACATGGGGGTTGGGCCAGATGGCTCACCCTTGTTCTCCTGCCTCTTTGAATATGGGACCCACCAACAATGTGAAGAGATGATCTTTGTAATGTTCACTTTGAAGCAAGCCTTTCCATCAGAGTACTGAGACTCGAGCCTTTCCATCAGCATCCCTCCAAAAGTCACCTTTGCTGATTCTTTTCACTGTCAGTTCTCATCTTTCAGCAAAAGGCTTCTTGTACTCCTCCTGCACCCTTAGTTTGGTGTTGGCTTGTGGCATCTGTAGATTTACAAAGTCTATTAAACATACTAAGACTGAACGTGTTTGGTTTTGTTTTCTGTTGCCTGTTCTCTCTCCCCTCCCCCCAACCCTTTCTTTTGGGCTGCTCTCTTAAACATCATGTGTTCAAAACAAGCATGACTTCTGTATGGGGCTTCTTGCCTTGAGGCTGCCGATAGACTTGATTAGGGACGATCAAATGCAGCGCAGGGATTACATGGGAACAGAAGGCAGCAATTTTATGCTGAGGTGTATTTAGTAATTTGTGGAGAAAGTCCTAGAGAGGACACTGGGCTTACTGCCCTGTATCTGCAGTTGCCTCCTTCAGAAAACCGCTTTGGCTCTGGCTGGGTGTGCTGCTTCTTGCAGCCACTGTAGGACTCGCTAGCAACTCTAGCTTTCAGGGCTTGCTCTCTTCTCTTGCTTCAGCAAGATCATGGGGTGTCTTGCTCTTGGGATATTCCTTGCCCACTTCTGCAGTGGATTTGGGGTTGTCTTGCTGAATTCCCAGGGACTTCTGTCTAACTTACCCTTCTCCTTACTTCTCATGCTGTATGTTTTTGCTTATTTGCCCTTTTGCTTACACTGCACTGAGAAGTTGCAGTTTCTCATGTGTACGAAAACCACAGTCTCGTGTGCTCCAGCTGTTCCTTCTCCCTGGGCAGTGACAGCAGGACCCATGCAGGACATCAGGACCCCCACGTTTGGGGACAGGGCAAGTGGCAGAAATGGCATTTTGCCTGTATCGAAACTGCAGGATCAGGACAGGTCTGCAGAGGGAGCTCCCAATTTATAGTCAGGAGGGGAAATACTTGCTGGTCTTTAGAAAACAAGCGCTTAAGCTATGATCAACACAGCAACTGCTCTTACTGCTGACGACCCAATGTCTTGCAAGCATGGCTGTTGTTATAACAGAGTATTATTGGCATATGAGGCAGTGTGTCAAACAAATAACATTGCCCTGCTTCCAGCAAATTGCAAAGACACGGGTGTCAAGAGGAAGGGACCTGACCAAGGCCAGAGCAGCATGAAAGTGCTCAAGCTGGGAGGCTTTCCAATGCAGACAGCTTTTCAGCAGGCTTCTGAAGGAAACCGCCCCGGTTTTGGGGAGAGGGAGACTATTCTGAGGCTCCAGCGTGATTTGAAAGGAGGCATTATGCAGTGAGTAGACATGGGGAGTGACCAGAAATGAAGGGGTACCAACGGAGACACGTCAGAGCAGGTGGAGTTAGGAAGTCTTTGCCCATGCCTCTGGACAAAATTCTGCTTTATAAACCAGTCTGTGCTTGTTTGCTGTATACTGTATTCTGTGTGTGCACGTGTGGAATGGCTCCAAGGGAAATATGTTTGTTTGCTCTGCTGGAGAAGCAAAACACCTGCTTTCCAGAGCACTGTCAGGCCACATCCCCTCTGGGGAACGCTAGCAGGTCCCATAGGATCCTTTGCACTGTTACTGCTCAGGTCTACTCGTCTCTGCTTGCTCAGTATCCCCACCTTTGCCTTTTATTGCTGATAGCTTTTGGGGTAGTGGGAGAAGTGGCCCTCATTTTTATCTCTGTCTAGGTTTGTTTCAGGGCACCTGGAGGTTGCAGGTACCAAGGGAGTGAAGAGATCTCATGCCCTTCACAAATACACCTGTAATTTGCTGAGCCTTTCCCAAGCAGCAGGTCAGTAACACGCTGGGCTGGAGTAGCAGAGTGGCTCAGCTACCCAGTACTTTGTGGAATTACTCATGTGCTCTTTAGATGTAGGCCAGGGTCTAAATACACCTTTGTGGCCAACCACCTGTTACTGATGCCTAATGAGGGAATGTTATATTTAGACTTCAGCAAAGCTAACCGCTGTCCTATACACTTAACCTCCCTCATCAGGCGTACTATGAAATATTTCTGTTTTGTGACATGCAAATCCATATTTGAGAGCTTTTCATCTGACCAAGTGCTGATGCAGTGCACAGGCTTGGATATATGTGGGGGGTTTGGGTGATAGCTGTGCATGTTGAATAATGCTGCAGACAGTGTTTATCCACTGGTTCTGGACAGGCTGGTGAGTTCACAGCCGTCTGGTACAATACTACCTGGACATCTGTACCAAACCCAGTTTAGATAAAGTGTTTATTGCAATGTCTGAGAGACAGCTTAGAATAATACCTAACATGGGGGAAAATAATATTTACTTTGTCCATAGACTGCCAGGACTGTAATTTTTGATTATCCAGTATCATAACGTGTCCCAGTTCTTTGTCTGTGCCCTCGTTCTCTCAAATAACTAAGCGAAATACTGCTGTTGCTGCAGCAGTAAAAGCTTGTGTGGAGTCTGGGTTGGATTTGTCTGACAGATGTACCCATAATTCTTTTGTTTTACATGTGTAGCTCTTAGACGGTGCTTTGTCCTGACTGTGGGATGAGAGTGTAGACTATTCAAAGCACATCCTACTCCTTGTGGAAGTCTTAGAGCTGGGCTGGCTACATTTGTACTATCACCTGGCCTGTAACAGCTGCAGGCTCATCACTGCACTCCCCCTCTATGGAAAACACTTTAGGTCCCCTCTGCGTAACTTCTCTAATCTCTTCTTCCTCAGATCTGCTCGCTAGCCTTGTCTGACACAGGCACGAATGGAAAAAAAAAAAAAAAAGAGAATGGCAGAAGTATCTTCTGCAGAACAGCTTTTTTTGGTGTGGGACCGAAGGTACTGCTGTCCTCTGGGATTCAGGTAGTTCAGGGTATGCACACAGTTGTGTGCTGACTGTGCAGGGATCAGTCTTTCTCCAGCACTGCAGAGCTCATGTGCCAGCGCCATGAGAAGTAAAGCAGATGCCATTTCCTCTTCAGGCAGTGTTGTGAAGGAGCCATTAGGGATCACAGTGTTTTTCGTGTTAGGCGGTTGGGATTCATCTCCTGAGCAGCTGGAGCTGCACTCTGCTGGCTTTAGGACCAAGAAATACTCACAGAAACCAACCTGCGCATCTTATTGCCACAATCATCACACATGTTTGGATCCCATCCCCTTGATTATGTCTCCAAGTCCAGGAGTTGTGTGTGGCTGGACAGCGGATTCACACATTTGAAGGAAATAGCAGCAGCTTGCTAAAATCAAAGTTGGTGGTGGGATGGATAGGAGTTGTGTTAAGTACACAGCTAATCAGTCTCAGATGACTAACCAGCGCTTGTAGCTCTCTGTTACCTTGTGTTAGCTTGCAGTAGGTCAGGAGAAGCTCTCCAAACACTATAATTCCAGCAAAACTCATGTTGTACAGCAGCTCTGTCCAGTCAGCATCCACATACGGGTGTGTTGCATGTAAAGCTTCGTGAGTGAGGTCAAGCAGTGGTTTGACATTTGCAGTTGTTCTGCTTCCTGCTGGAGCTGTGCTCCAGAGAAGCTTCTCTAAGTATGAGAAATCCCTAGGAGCTAGTACAGGTGAGGCTAGCAGCGTGCTATGGCCAGGCAGGACTGTCAACAGAGTCACACAGCCCCTTTGCCATATGCAGCCACTCTTCTCCGTGGGGAGAATAGGGTTTGTAACCACTTTGCAGCTTAGAAGAGCTCACAGCTACTCTCCATGCACAGCCATTTCATGGCATTTGGCATCTGACTCCATGTAGGCACCTGAATCCATGGGAATTTAGGGCACCTAAAGCCCTATGTGGGTTGGATTGAGGCTGAAGGGCAGGTCCAGCTGAGCTAATTTCGGTCTGTAGACAGTGCTTGCTCAGCGTGGACAGGAAGCCCTGCACATTGCAGTTCTGCCCATTGAGCAGGGTCCTATGCTGGCCACAAAATTTGGAATTGCGGGTGCCCACAGTTCAATTCCAATGGCAGAGATTAAGATGGACACTGCAAAGCAGAGGTCTGGAAAACTGAAGCAGCACGAAGGCTGGCAGGGATGAAGGCTGGGATGTACTGGTTCACCCTCTCTCTCCATACCCACAAATTCTAGTTTCTCCCAGTTTGGTGACCAGAGTGCTCTCTCCTGTCTCGCTGTCCATGCGGTGTATAAAGCAGCAATCCAAACCCAATCCAGGTACTGTGGTTCCAGCACTTCTCCTGGCTCTGGGAGGCGAGGATTGCACAGGCTTAGTGTCCCTGCCTTTCCTGGGAACTCTCCCTCTGTACTCTGGGCCCCAGGCAGAGTCCCAGCCCAACTGCTGCTTCTAGGTCTGGCTCAAACGTGGATGTGCAGAAGTGATGCTTTCAAAGGCAGAGTGGTTGGAGGTGCAGGATAGACAAACAAAGTTGCCATGCAGGCAGGGCCCCGGTAGCAATGTCCTTGCTTGCTGCAAACCAGCCCCTCCTTGCTGCGCCTTGGAGATGAGGCGCTGAGCGTGCCACGCAGCACAGACAAGGGGCAGATGTACAGACAAGGAAGAGGGAAGTGAAAGCTCCAGAGCTCCCCTCTCTGATGCAAGTTGACAGACATAGCTTTGCTCCATCCCAACTTCTGGTATTAGAGTAGGAAAGATCTTTAAATCCATCTCGCAGTAGCCGATAAGGAGCCTTGGTCGCAAATCCCCAGGGCAAATCAGCCTCAAAATCTGCTTCTGTGCATGGAAATGTGCAGGGGTAACCTTTTTTTTAATTCTTTGAAGTACCCTCCTCACACCTAGTTAGATGTGAGGACTAGACAAGGCAGGAGTGGGTCAGTGCGGAGTATCCTAATGCACAGTGTGTTTCTGATCAGTCTGAGATGTGTTTATTCCCCGTGGAGACCTGTAGTGGGTAGGACAGGCAGACAGGAAAAAGATGGAAATTCAAAGGGTCTGGCAAGAGATTGTAAAGGGGATGGCAGGCCACCAAAGCCTGGGGAACTGAATCGGTGAGGGAGCAGACAAGATCCTCAGCTGTGACTTTTTGATACGGGGTATTAGGAGATGAAGGGGGAGGGAAAGGCAGGGAACACGGGCTTGCTAGTCACTTCAGCTGCAGCATGAAGAGGGAGAGCGGGGGCTGCAGGAACATGTCACACACACACTCTGAGCTGTTTGAGTTGAGGAAGTTGTCCGCGGCTGAGTTTCCTTTCCCTCTCTGTACTATTGAAACAGGAAGCTGGTGAGCTGAAGCTGCCTGATCGTTACACACAGACACGCAGGCAGCTCTGGCAGCTCCTGTATTGGCATTCAGGTTTCCTCCAGCTCCAGCGATGGATCAGTGCTGGTACCACGGCAACATCACTCGTTCCAGAGCCGAAGACCTGCTCTCCAAAGTAGGCAAGGATGGCAGCTTCCTTGTGCGGGCCAGTGAGTCAATTGCTTCGGCATATGCACTCTGCGTGCTGTAAGTACAGCTTTCCACCTCGCGCTTCACGCGGGCGTTTTTGTCCCCGCTGGGGCAGGGTGTTCCCCCCTGTACCTTCTCCAGCACAGAGGCGAACAGCTGCTGTACCCACTGGGAAGGGGCAGCCCATGTCAGAGCATGGATGGTTTCACTTGACCGGGCCACAGGGAAGGGAAGGGTTGGGAGCAGGGACAGGCTGAACAAACCCACATTCTGTTACCCTGTACTGCTCACGCTACCCTTGCCCCTGATTCGAAAGGAGAGAATAATCAAAGATAAAGCGGCTGTGTTCTGAGAGAAAATAACCTCTTGACATCTTTGAGCCTGTTAACAACTTGGGTCAGGTATTTACATTTAATAACTCAAGTACTGAGCTTGGTAACCTCCCAGGTGCTTTTCTTGCGCTAGTTCAGTGTGTTTGACCCAACTGCTTGTACAATGTCATGTCCCATTCAGCAAAAGGCTTGAAAGAGTTCCTGGAGCCGTGCGTGATATGCCTGGCACAGCGGTGATTCTACTCACCGGGTAGATATTCCATGTGGGAAATGGGGAGAGGAGAGAAGTGCTGGCAGCCCTGACCCGCCCCGTTCTGGGTTGTGGCTGGGAACCAGGGAGAAGGGCCTCCTGCCCCGGGTTTGTGAGGGGTAGGTGTTGTTCATGGAGGCAGGAGTGTGGGGACAAGAGGAGATTGAACGCACTATCTGAAGACTGAGGCATTTGGCTTTGCATTACAGAGAGGTAAGACAGTTGCCTCTGCTTAGGAGAGATCAAGACACCCTCTGTGGGACCCTGTTTTGCTGGTCAGATCCTCTTTGCTGCCACTGTGCAGCAGATTAATAAAACTTCTTTCATCCTTACCCCACATTAAAAGACAAGCAGGTTTCTCAGTGTAGTTTCTTTCTGAAAATGTATTTCTTGCAGTGGTAACAGTGGTGCTGCTTTTTATAATTCTAGTCTGTTTGTCTCTGAGGTCAGACTTCGGTGACAGCACAGTCTGCTGCAGAGGATTCATCTGCAGAAAAGCATGAGGCTGGGTAACTGCCCTGTACGCGTAGGTGTTGGGCTGTTGGGGATGGGTGGCTGGGTAATGGGGGTGTTCACAAAGTGCAGAGAGCCTCTGTGCCTGCCTGGTAAGGTGTTCGTAGTAACGTGGGGAAGAGTTTTGTCTTTCTGGAGGGAGCAGAGAAAGAAGGGCAGCTGCAAATGAGTAACGAGGGCAAGCAGGAGGATGGAGGGGTAATCATGTAGTATGGCCTGATGGCCCAAGTTGCAAGCCAGGGAGCGTTTTACTAGAATAGGCTGTTGCTTCCATTCAGTGATTTTAGTGTGACCCCCTCGATTTGCCTTGTAACCAGTATGTACACAAATATTTTTATGGAATGATGGTGGGGATTATAGAAAGGGAAGGTGCTGTAAAAATGTCTACTAATGTGCATTTGCATAAGTTTTTCCATTGTAAATGTTTACGCAGCCAGCTTTGAAAGCCTTTTGTGACTTGAGAGACATGGGATCAGGAAATAGAAACAATATCATGACCGGGATTTTCTGAACCGGGAGCCAGAGGTTATGTTCTTAAATCCATTCTGAGGTAGTTAACATGAATGGCTTGATTAAAGAAATGGGGAGCACCCAGCCTTGTCAGCCGAGAGCAGCCAGATCTGTGGTGCCAAGAGCTGGCATTAAATATGGTCTGAGAAATGCCACACAAACCTCTGTCCAAGCACCTGCCAAGCCTTCAGTTCATGCTGGTCTGCAGTTAGTGTGAAAAGAAGGGGCTAAGGGTGGTGAACAAGACCTTCCCTCAGAATGTCATCTTGACAAAACGGGCAGCTTGGCTGAAGCTGGAACCTTCCTCCGAGACATATCCGTTTCAGCTGTTATTGACTGGCAGGTTTGACCTGCCAGCTCCTCTGGTCCTTCTGTCTGAAAACCAGAGGGGCTGGAGACAGAGAGGGGGGAATCGACAGCCCGACTGCAAAAGGTTTTCACAAAAAGGTAGTTATGCTGAAAGTGAGAAAGTGTCAACTATGCATAGATAAGGAAAACAAAAAGATAAGAAATCTGCTCTGAAAAAAGAGGTGTAATTCTACAAAGCTCTAATATTTATTGAGATCAGTCAAAATCCAGCAAAAGCACTTAGAGAATGAAATAGTGATTTTCGTCAAGAGCTGCTTTAGAAAAACAGTGTTTGTATAAATAGAGTCAGGTAAAGGGGGTGTATTTGCAGGGCCTTTTAGGCATGCCTCCCTCCTTTTCTGGCACTTGGAGCAGCAGCGTGCAAGTTCAGGGAGAGCTGAGACAGCCAGCAGAGGCGGGGGTGGGGGGGAAGGCTCCTCCCCTGCAGCGCTGTCCTCTGCCCCGCTGGTCACGCTGCCCCATAAAAGGCAAGAAGAAAACTCGTTTTCCTCCTCCTTTCTCTGTGCCCGGATCGTTTGATCTGCCAGTTTATTGGCAAGAAAAGGGCTCCTTAAGTTGCCTGGAGGGGAAGCCTGGATCCCGCCATCAAACGGAGCGGCTGCAGCGGAACGGGTGTCATTGCTGCAGG